>NC_143015.1:9316523-9474960 GCF_055824585.1 Amblyomma mixtum | reverse complement strand
GTTCTGCTAAAGTGTTTCTCCGAGCAAGCGCTCCCATGCGACCTCCTGAAAAGAAAGGTAGAACCGGGCACGACGGACGGATACACTGAGTCTACACGACTCCTTGATTCCACGTACCTCCACTGCGGCATAAATGCCACCACGTGTTATTCCCGACTTAGCGAGTTCCCCTTAAGCAGCACCCAACGCAGCAGTATTGACTCTGCGACCATGTATGTACATCCGCCAGGGTGACATCACTCAACGCCTGCTGCCACGCACGGAGACGAGCGTCTGCCATTCATCCGCGCTTCGCTCTTTTGTCAACGGCGCGGGTGACGCCGCTGTAAGTGTTCGCCTTTGGGCGTTTCCTTGAAACAAGATATGGGAACCCCCTGGCCGGAAACGACACTTCCGGGCGACTTTATCCAAGTGACTCAGCCGAGGAAGACGACGGAGCGGGGAGCGCCGTTAAGGAGTACCCGATTTCGACAACCAAGATAACCGCTGGTCCCTAAGGGTGACGGAGTGGATTCCAAGAGAAAGCAAACGTAGCAGGGGACGGCAGAAAGTTAGGTGGGCGGATGAGATTAACAAGTTTGCGGGGATACAGTGGCGGCAACTAGCCAAGGACAGGGTTAATTGGACTGACATGGGAGAGGCCTTTGCCCTGCAGTGGGTGTAGTCAGGCTGATGATGATGATGATGATTTCGACAAGATGGCAAAGCCAACCAATAAGCGTCCTGAGCTCCACTCAAAGGCAGGGCTCAAGACGAAGTCCCTACGATTGGTCTAAAAAGGCGGGAAGACGACAGGAGGGACTATTTAAAGCGCTTGACACGTTCATCGAGCAGAGAATTCCCTTAGACTCTTCTCAGCTTTTACCCTGTTTGTCATTGCTTGTAAATAACTTTGTAAATATGTAAACGCAGTTTTTACTTTGCTTTCCCACTCCCTGTCTCCGGCCCACGTTCCTTCCTCCGGCGGCACAGCGGCGGTGCTCCTGGACCCGATGCCTGATGGAACACGCTACTAGCCCGGCAAAACTGATCAGTACGCCCTTCGAGTCGAGAGGCAGATCCTGATGCGTGTAAAAACTTGATATGCTCTATTCGCACAAGTCTAATCCGCACCACTGTGACAGGGCGAAAGGTGTTGTAAAAGGTAGCCGCCATATTTTTCAACTTTTTTGCCCGGAAATGCTTTCAGTTCTAGTAAAATGAATGCAGTTCAGTTCAATTCAATTACAGCAGAACCGGTTGCTGAAAACTAATAGACATCTTTGCACGATCTTTGCCTACAAACTAGCTCGGGAAGGGAATTTTTCAGATGGATTCAACAGCCGCTGATCGATCAACCTATAAGCGTTCAGGCTGCGCACTGTACTCAATATGTACTCAAAATCGATGGCTGCGTCAACGGTGATTCTGTGCTATAATTTGTCGCAGCGGACCTAACCGTGGAGCTCGTCTTTGCTCTAGTCCCGGTCTGCGCTGTTCCAAGCAGAAGAAAGTCCGAGTCGACCTCGAGAAGAATGGTTATCCTCGACAACTGCTGAAAAAAGAACAACGTCGCTCTCCGCAACCTGCCGAACCCAGACTCATCGGATAACAGAAGCGCGCGAGCGTTCCTTACGCCCGGGGGACAAGTGAAACACCGGCACTAATATTTGTAAAATACGACGTGCGCATTGCGCGCGTGCCGTCCAGCAAGCTGAAACAACAGCTCTGTCACGTCAAAGACCGTCTGGAGCGCCCACGTTACCCCGGAGTCGCGTACAAAATCTCCTGCAAAAAATGCGATGCCTCATACGTTGGCGAGAAAAGAAGATTAAGAGAACACAAGAACGACGTCAACAAATGTCGCACGCCATCAAGCCCCCTGGCAGAGCATGCTCAAGAAATGAACCACACCATTGACTCGGAGAACGCCACAATCTTAGATACCATGAAACCCTTGTCGTCACATATGCTTTTAGAATCTTTTTATGTAGACTACGGGCAATCTCATTAACAGGACGAAGGGTAATCTCCCTGATAACTACGCCCACTCACTGCGCTGTTAAGTGCGCATATAAGAAGCGGCCCATTCCGTCCATCTTGCATTGTGAACAAGGGACCCGTAGGTTTCCCGAAACGTCATGTTTTGAAACCATCATTGGCGAGTGTATGTTTTATATTACCACAACCAGGTTATTCTCTGCAAAACGAAACGAAAATTACATGCCGATTACATACCTATGGTTATGCGTATAAACGCAAGATGCTTTCACCTTGCGATTTTCCGATGTAAGGCTTCGCAATTTATGCTTCTGCATATATCACGAATTTGGCATGTATCTCACGGATGGCTTCTGCCTACCGGGCCAGAACATCCTGCTCTGTCTTGCGTAGTTTTTCTTGTGTTCCCGTTATAATGTGAAAGCATTACAAGTCCCATTAGAATCAAGGCTGGCGGTGTGTGTTAGCTTACTCGCCGATGGTCTAGAGAATCCCAGTGATGGCAACAAAAATAAGGCGATGTCATCAAGCGGCCGCATGACGTACAATCACATTCAGACAATCATTTCAGATAATAATGTAGATGTCGTTCATCTATTTATACCCTCCCTCTAGCAGACTTTAATGTGGCGCCGGCTTTCTCGGCTACATTCTCTTGTCGCAACCTCTTGTCGCACAACGTTCCGGCTGGTGTCGTGCGATTTCTCGTTGCATAAAGCGACGTCGTTCTCGGTGTCGGGTATGTGAATCGTGGGTGGGGCGTGTGGTCGAAGCTTTGCTTGATGGCGGCGTCGCTTTTCATAGCATGCGACGACGGCGTAGTGGGTGCGGCGTCTACATACAGAGTGGTCGCTGGAGGACCTTCGTCATTTCTTCGGCAAGCAACCTGACCTCCGCAGGTTGCTTTGTTTGGTTTCCCTTACGGGGGTCAGGCGACCTTCCTCGGACAGCCGCGAGGTAGCTGTGGCCTGGTGATGCAAATCCGAAGCCGACGGCAATGGTAAGCACTTAAAGTTGTTCGGCGCATACTCCTCCCGACGCAGGCAGTCGTCGATCTCTTGCGCACGCTGGCCGAAGCGTGGTCGTGGCGCATCAAAGGGAATGCCGCGAAGACTGATACGGTGCTACGGGCAGTGACGAAGAAGTTGACCGGCTTCACCGCAACGGAAGCACAGCGGGCGGTTGTCGGAAGTCCTCCAGGCGTCACATGTCCTGAGGCTTGGCCATCGTTCGTAAGCTAAGCGGGCGGAGGCAGGGGTGCGGCATTCGGGAACAGCTGGTTCATGTCGAAGAGGCGGACTTCGGCTGTGTCGTTGGGGCTGAGGACTGCGTACTGCAGCGGCGTAGGTTAAGGCTGGAGCTTCTGCTGGAGGCAAAGACGACGGGGAGTCAAGCGCATGCTCTTCCCGTACAATTTCCTCAAGGGTCGCAACTTGAGGCTGGTTTGAAGATGGTAAGAGGCGACGAAACTCTTTCTGTAAAATTTCTCGGATGACGTCCCACAGGTTGCTTCCGAATGCTGCGCCATCCGAGAAGGTTGTTGAGGTCACTTGGAGCTGTCTAGGGAAATGGCGGGCTCGTGCTTCCAAAGTTTTCTCAATGGTGGCTGCTTTGCTTTAGTGGTGAATTCAGCGACGGTCTTCGCTGCATTGCGAGTCCGACCAACGAAAAGTGCCTCTTTAGCACCACTCATCAGAAGCTCCACCTTCTTACCTTCTGTCATGTCAGCATGGACAGGTCGAAAAGGCGCTTCATGTCTTCTACGTATGCGGTCACTGACTCGTTCGGGTGCTGGACGCGTGATTGTAGATTCAGCTGAGCTCTTTCTTTCCTGACAGTGCTTGTGAATGCCTTCAGGAACTCCCGCTTGAATGATTCCCACGTCTAGAGGGGTGAAAAACTGTAGCGCTCGAGACGAGGACACAACGAAGACGACAACACATGCGCTAACTCTCAACTGAATCTTTATTTAATGCACAAACAGTTTTTAAATACTTAAAATATTTAAGTTTTTAAAACGAGAGGCTACGGAAGCACAATAGGAATATAGAAAATAAAAAAGGTAATCTTTCAGAACACTGTGAGGAATGTAAACCAGTTGCATGCATGCCGAAGTTCGATGAATGCCAGGTGATTAACAAAAGCAGGAAACAGCTAACACGGGAGATTGTTGAAGCAAGACGAATAAAAAACTTAGAAGATAAGTGTGTAAGCATCCCATCTGTATATTTATCAAAGAAGGAGATGATGTTTCTTGATGGCTTGTAGAAAATGTGAAAAGTGACTTGCGGTGTGATAGGCTCGTGGGAAGATATTTTGATGCTTGCGCAGTATTTAAAAACTGTTTGTGCATTAAATAAAGATTCAGTTGAGAGTTAGCGCATGTGTTGTCGTCTTCGTTGTGTCCTCGTCTCGAGCGCTACAGTTTTTCATCATGAGCAACCAACTCGCCCAAACATCCACCCTGGTCTAGAGGGGCTTTGTGGTTTCTGTACCAAATTCTCACTGGTTTTTCCAAGCAGGAGAAAACATGGCTCACTTTAGTCTGGTCGTCCCAACTGTTAAACACGGCGACACGGTCAAACTGTTCCAGCCATACTTCAGGATCCTCACCCGGTGAATTGTTAAACGTGGGCAGCAGTCGGGGCTGGTGCAAAATAATGGGGGATGATGTCGTCGCCATGGCTGACTTCGCCGTTAAGGAGTCCTTCTTTGCACTCGTGCGGTTCGGTAGTAGTCCGCATTCAGGTGAACTCCACTGGAGACGACGGCTGCTTCGCACTTCGCCTTCGATTGGGACGGTTTCTGCGGCTTTCTCGTGATCTACTTCTTCGAAACGGGTCGGGCTGCTTTAACGGCTCCCAGGGGATGAGGACGATACGGACATCCGTTAGCACCTCTATCAGATATCACGTAGTGCTGACTGTAGTCTGGAAGCAGGAATACAGCGAAAATGGCTTCGTAAAGAATCTTTATCGGGGCTGACTTGCGCCCAGAAAGAACTGGATCACTCGGCGGTTGTCGAACAGAATGCTCGCCGCTCTTGGCCGTGCTTAATTCAAAGCTGATGGTGAAGTTTGGAGATAAAGCGCGCAGGTTACTAGAACATTCTGGAATAACGTAGAACCGTGTCCGCCTGGATGCGATCGATCGAGGTAAGTCTGATCGCTTCTTGCACCACAAAGTGATAATGCGGCGCGATGGCAGCTTTGAAGAATGAACAAACACTACAAAGGCTCCGGGCAGTATTGTATAGTATTAACTTCGATCCGCACATGCTGGCGCACATGGTTACGCCAGAACAGCAGCTTGGGCTTGTTGGTAAACCATCTCGAAGTAACAGCGCAAAAAAACATAGACAGGACACATCAAATAAGAAGACACCACGAGCGCTCGTGGTGTCTTCTTATTCGATGTGTGTTTTTTGCGCTGTTACTTCGACGTGGTTACGCTTTTGCTAAATCGGATAATCCTGGTGTCTTGCACTGGAAGCTTCTGCTTGGCGAGCCGTTACTTCAGGATGTTGCCATCATTCCCGGGCGGCTTGGAGCTCGAGCGCACATATCTTGGGGCTTGCATCGACATTACCTTTGGCTTCAGCCCAATGCTCATGCCTTAAATGCTTATATGTGGCGGCGGACCGCGTTCCATTTACTCCTCTCCTGCTTGCGAGCCATGCGCGTTTGTTTGCTGCGTCCTTACGCGAGCTTCTGCAAGACGTTGTTCAGACATGCGATTGACGCGAGCGTCACCTGCAGACTTCAACTCCGGGACGGGTAGCAAAATATCAGCGCTTCCTGGCAATGAAGCTTCTCAAACCGACAGGAACACCTGGACGCATAGCCTATGGACCGAAGGAAACACACCTTCTCCAGAGCATCATTGCGACGCCGTCAGTCACACTAGGCCGCCAACACTCGAGCGTCTTTCCTCTCTGATGCTCCATCCGTCTGTGTAACTCGATCCCGACAGCGGCGGCCGCGTTTCGATCGAGGCGAAGCGAAAAAGGGGCTCGTGTGCTTTGCGATGTCAGTCCATGTTAATGATTTCCAACTGCTGCAATTATTCCTGAGTCCTCCACTACGCCTCCTCCTTCCATCTTTCTTCTTTCATTCCCACCTTCCTCTCTTCCTTAACGGCCCTACTGAGAGGTTTACCAATATGCGACATATTTACTGCGCCATTTTCTTTCCTCAAAATCCAACAAAAACCGCCGTCGCTGATTCGATTCCAATTCTGAGTACGAAACACCTCATAATGTGTTACAATATTAGCTCGCGACGGGCATCATACCAATACCGACGCATAGGTTAGGCGATGTGCCGCAGCAGTGGCAGGTGGCTGTTGATCTTCACACCCCTGGGAGGCGATGACGTTGAACGGGAAACTTCAGCGCACATTACTAATCCTGCAGTGAATTTCGCCTTCGGCTCTGGATAAGTTCGGCACTTAAGTTTTTTTTTCTATCTGAATAGAACACCCCACTTTTTAACTGAATAATAGCGGGCAACTAAATGTATACTAAAGCTCAAGAACGATTTCATTCATGTCATTTGAGGCTAACAGAGTGCCGCCGTGGTGGCTCAGTGGCTATGGTGCTCGGCTGCTGGCCCGAAAGACGCGGGTTCGATCCCGGTCGCGGCGGCTGAATTTCTTTGGAGGAGAAATTCGAGGCCCGTGTACTGTGCGATGCCAGTGCACGTTAAAGAACCCCAGGTGGTCAAAATTTCCGGAGCCCTCCACTACGGCGTCTCTCATAGCCTTAGTCGCTTTGGGACGTTAAACCCCATAAACCAAACCAAACCTTGAGGCTAACAGAGAAGTGCTAAAGAACAGCACGTGATTTAAACCACATTTTAGCTACCGAGGCTGTGCGCTCTATTTATGCGCGTCGTTCTGTGCACTTGCGCAGTAAAGGCAGAAGGTGCCTACTGATCTCCCATTGTCTGGTTTCGACTTAAACATGTCCTCTTCTTGCAGTGCCTTGGAGCTGCACCTATAACTTGCACAGGGAACACGTTGATAACCGTAAGCTTCCACCTTCTTGCTTTTGAGAGTACGTAGTTCTACCGAAGGCGTGCAATGATTTCAAGTCCTGCCTTTTTTCTAATTTCAGGAGCCCCTCCTGAAAGCCTTGATCGAAGCTATATCCGTAAGTCGTAACAGTCACCTTCAGTGTAGTATAACGTAGCACTCACTTTTCCGAATACAAAAAAGCGCGGAAAACAATGCTACCTAATTCCTCCTCAGCTAAGGAGGTCCGGAGGCCAAAATGTATGAAATCGAACTGCGCAAGCAAGTTAGACATATAGAACCACGGCTCTCATGCCCAAGGAGGCACTCTGAAAAAATTCGCATTGGACTTTGCTCTCGGCTTGGAAGTTGGTTCAGCTGGTTGATATTATTTCTCGAGGCTGGCGTGAGCTTCCGATGGGTACCTTTCTGTGCCTGTCCATACTCAACAAAATTCATTCCATGGGGATAGATGTCCACACTGCAGAGGTAATGCTACATTATTACGCACCACGTGGGCCTCCCCATGTAATCCGGCAGTGGCTTCACATCAGAGCCCCACATTTCAGCAGTGGGAGGTGGCCTGTCGTGGAGGACCAGCTCGGATTTATAGAACGAGCTTGTGTGGCTCTTGCCCCCTTGGGGTGTCCTGGACTGGGGGAAAAATGTCCGGAGTCACCCACACAGCAAAACTGACATTCGAGCGAGTAGGTACAGCATGTTAGAAAATTTCCAGCGCACACAGGGCAGGGACAAAGAAGAGAACAGCACACAGCTCCTACGCAGAAGCGATTGTTTTCAGCCGATGAAGCTAACGTCAAACAATTGCACTTCTGTAAAATGCATGCCTGTGAATATCATAGTTGGCAGTAATGGAATTAGTGTAATAATATTACTTGAATTTAGTTACTTTTCCAGTAATATATAATGTAATGAATTACTTTTTCGCCCAGTAACTTAGTAATATAATGAATTACGTTGCCGCAGTCATTTTGCAAGAAGCGTAATCGATTACTTGCGAAATTGCTTTCATTAAAATGCACTGCTACTCTTTGTGTCGCCAGAACATTGATCTATTGTGCGTTCGGTTTGGCTCCTCAAAGGCAGGGATGACGCGCTGCAAGAACAACGTATGTCGGCGTCTCCGGATCCGCTGGTATCCTCTGTTATAAGGTCGCATGCGACGGGTAGCAGTTGGGTAGGCGGGAGTTTTCGGGATTCACACAGGTCACACAGGGTTGGAGCAGGAAAGAGGAGGCTAGAGGTGGGGCGACCCAGAAAAAAGCAGGAAAAGACTTCATGCAGGGTATTGAGATTTCGTCAGAATTGGCACTTGGTGGTTGGAGACCGAGAAGACAGCTTGCCTTCATTCTCGGGAGTCTATCGTACACAGTGCTAACACACCGCTGCGGTCCGATGGCCGCGGCGTCTGCCTCGAAGCCTGGTCCCCGCCCTTTCAATCTGTCAGCGCAGCAGTGTAGCTGGGCCATAGCCCCAGCTCCAGTCCTCCGGGGAGCAAGTTCTCGGGACGACAATTGCCAGCGGCGCCCGTGGGTCACCCACGCGACTCGACCAGCTGCGATAGCAGAGTATTATACCCCTGTCAAGCGCGCAAAATAAAGTGCACTTAGGAAGAGTGTCACTTGCTAAAAGTGCGCTCTAGCATAGCTAAACAGCGTTACATAAGTGCACTCGCCAAAGTGTGCACTCATGTGGGAGTGATTTCACAGAACGCACTTTGAGGGCTCAGTGCGTAGCCTCGCCACCAGCGACTTCAAAGGCACAATATGCGTAGTGCATCAAAAAGTACTCACAGCTTTATTTTACATGCTATAACACTGTTTTTAGAAAAAAAAAAGTTAGCTGAGGTTTAGCTCTGGTTAAACCAGGCAAGTTGCGTAAACAAGCAGCAACTGTTTTGCCCGTTGTTGTTGTTGTGACTGAGAGAAGGATGAAAAAGAAATTGCACGGGCCTGCCTACTGGCTCGAGCCAAGCCACCACCGCTGGCACGTGCAGCGAGGCGAAAGCGCGTATTTATTCCCTGTTTCCCTCCCGCGTCCTCTCTTCACATTCCGACACATGTATCGAGAGCGCGCGACTAGGCGCGCGGCAGCGGCGGCGGCGCAGCGATGGTCCTGCTGCCTGGTGGAGCGCGGCTGAAACAGTTGCTATGGCAACGGCGCTGCGTCTGTTTGCCACCGCCGGGAGCTACGCGATGGCTCGAAACCTGGCGCAGTATTGCTTGCGCAATAAAATTCGTTCGTTGTAGCTACAAGCGAAGCAACACATCAAAGGTATGAGATCAGATGCAACATCGCCGCCCGCCGCCACCTTGTTTGTTGCCACAATTCTGGATAGTCTTGGCTATTCTTTTATTTATATTTTTTTAATGTTAAAACCAGCTGAACCTCGTTTATTTGCGCTGTCACGTTAAGCAGTCAATTATTATGAGTACTTTTCCATCAACCTCTTCAGAAATTCCGCTCATTTTCTGTCGTAATTTTTTCTACTAGTAGCGCACTTTGCTTTCCCGTTTAGCACCGCGTAGCCCAAAGTGTCACTCGGGATTCTGAAGCTCACTCACCGTAAGTGCACTTAACTTGTGCGCTTGATAGGGCTATTATGATTAGCCCTTCCCTCCCGCTCGCTGCGCCTTTTCCCTCAGACCCTCACCCACCGAGGAAGGCGGGTAAGGGGTGTTTCCGGGCTTCGCTCAGGCCACATTTGCCTCTGTCTCGAAGTTATGGTGGCACTGGGGCCCGGTGGTTCGGCTTGCTCTGCATGCGGTGCACTCAGAAAGCGATATCCTTCCCGCTGAATGCGATGCCGTGCAGTTTTGCCAGGGCCCGCCACAAGTAGTACTACAAAGGTAAAAAGCGTAACAGAGTCAACATTTCGCGAGCATCCCCCAAGCAGTAAGATGCAAGGCTGTGCTTGGGTGCCGAAGGGGCAGGTGGCGCATGTCGCAGTTCAAAACTAGTCAGAAGCGCGCTGAGGCATTCCAAAGGTTAGACAGGCTAAAGGCAGAGTGGTGCCATGGGTACGCTAATAAAAATGGTGCGCGAGGGCGAAGCGGCGAAAATATGCATGGCGCCGACATTACCGATCGCAGGTTGCACAGGTCGATTCTTGTGACCACCAAGGCAATAAATAGCGTGCATCAGAGTTCAAACGGTGGAACAGCTTGGGCAGCAGGGTGTTGAGTTCGCCACTCGTGACGTAAGCGCAATGAAAGTGACAAGTGTTAAGCGATTCAGTCTTCTGCTTTATTGTTCTTTTTTGGCTTTGCCTAATCTTTGTAATGACCAGTGAAGAGGAATCGAGGAATAGTTGCTTGGACGGAATCTGGCGGGAAGACAAGAAATGTGCGCGTTGATAGAAGTTGCGCATTGAAAAACCGTGAGCTTGGGGAGTGCACACAGCGGTGTTCATCAAACGTGTCTCTTCGCTGCGCACGTGACACGTGACTTTTTTTGCCCCACCCACACTGGAGGAGCGAAGTGGCGAAGAGCGGGGAGCACCACAGCACTGCGGGCCCTCAGATTAGCCTAGATTAGCCGCGTACCGTGCGCCGCCAGCGAGGACACAATGAATGGTGCCGCCGCGTCTGGCATGCGCGCTGCTTGCCCGCCTTCTTGCATTTTGAAGGTTAACTGCGCGTCTGCACTGACGGCGAGCGCTACGCGGCAAGTGGTAGCGGCAATAGTCCACATTAATAGGCAATTTTGGTATACCGTGTTAGCGTTACCGCTACCGCTGCAGGAATAGTTGTAGCCCGCACAGCATCAGTGCGCACGGGCAGATCGCCTTGAGGCCGTCAGATGGCGCCAGGTACCCGGCAGCAGCGAGCAATCCTGCCGCATGAGCGCCAATCAGCGCGTGGGTACTGCCGATGTGGGGACTTGTGGTATTGCACTAACGGTGACAGGTGCATTGTATCCTAAAAATGTGTTTAATATTAGAGTGATGCCGTTTGCAGAACATCAGTTTGCGCTCTCCACAGGTGCGCGCTCTTCGAATGCCACGAGGAACTGCCCTAATTTGTTGAGCCGCAGAGGCGAGGGTAATCGCGTTTTCAGAAGTTTAAAAACTGATATAGCTACTAACGGCCGGCTACAAATCTGGAATTGCAATCGAGCGCCGATCGATAATATTTAAAAAGTTAACTATCCGAATTTAGTTAATCGCTTTACTAGTAAACATAAATGTTCTACCTTTTTGACATCCGCCAAGACTGGTATTACTATGCCGAAAAAGGAATCTGCCTACATCGAAAGTCCTGTTTTTAAAATTTAGTTGCGGGATTCCCTGCACCTTGGTCTAGTTCTAAGGGCCTACATAAAACAAATCCAAAATATGACAGTTGGTATCAAAATTTTTGTCTTTAGTCTTAAATCTGCAGCTGTAGTGTGATCAAACGAGTTCTTAGAGTGCATCCATATCGTTCACGAAGTGCTTTTCGCCTGGTCGGTGGCTTAGCCTATCGAAGGTAGTCATCGAAGCCTGAACTGTAACAATGTTGTGTAGCTGGTAAACAGCATTCACACGCACATTCCCACGCACCGGCAACAAGCCTCTCCCAAATACCAGGAAGGTTTAGAAACTTCGCTGATAAAATAATGCTACACAAACAAGGCGCTCAGATATAAGCGCTGAAGCGCTGAATAAATGAGACGTGCTGCGTATCATTAAGGGATGCCCAGATTATAAACAGCCCTCATGTATAGCCTTTATATATTTCGATAAAGCATTTAATTGGCTCAGTCGAAACTTCAGCAGTCAGGCAGGCATGGCGGAATCAGGGTGTATAAGAGCCGTATTTAAAAATATTGGAAGGTATCTACAGCGGGTGCACAGCTACCATAGCCTTTCTTAAAATCAGTAATAAAATTCTGATATGAAAGGGTATCAGGTTGGGAGGCGCGATATCGCCAGTCCTATTCACCGCCATCTTACAATACGTATTCAAAGGCCTGGATTAGGAGCAGCTGGGGATAAGAGATAATAAGATAATAAGAGTTAAGAGATAATATCTTATTATTCTCCGATTCGCTGATTGTATGGCCTGGCCAACTCACTCAGGACATGAACTGCAAAGCATGATCAAAGAGTCAGACAGGCAGAGCGGTACTGTGTGTCTACAAATTATTATGCAGAAAACCAAAGTAATTCTCGACAGTCTCCGAATGGAACACAAGTTTACAAATTTTAGCGAAGTGCTGGATGTCGTAAGGGACTACGTCTTCTTAGGGCAGGTAGAGTCCACAAATCCGAATTTAGGGAATGAAATTATTAGAAGAATAAGAATGTGGTAAAGCGCATTTTGTTGGTTGTCTCAGATCATGAATGGCAGTCTACCAGTAACCCTCAAGAGAAAAGCACATAAGAGCTGCATCTTACAGTCACTCGCCTATGGGGCACAAATGTGGAAGCTAACGAAAAGAGTTCAACTTAATTTAGCACAGCGCAGCGAGCTATGGAAAGAAAAATTATAGGAGTAACGTTAAGAGACAGGAACAGGGCAGAGTGAGTCAGGGATCAGACAAGTGTTAATGGCATCCTAGTTCAGATCAAGAGGGCTTGGACATGGCATGTAATGTCAAGAAAACAAAATGCATGGTCCTTAAGGGTAACGCACTGAATCCCAAGAGAAGGCAAGCGCAGCAGGGGGCGGCACAAAGGTTGGTGGATCTGATTAAGAAGTTTGGGGGGATAGGGCAGCCGCAGCTGGCACAGGACAGGGTTAGTTAGAGAGATATGGGAGAAGCCTTTTTCGTGCTGTGGGCGTAGTCAGGCTGATGATGATGATGATGGCCAGTTCTGAAAAGTCTTGAAAACGCGTTAAAGAATCCTGCGAAAGATTCCGTTAAAGAAGGGGTATTTTGCCTCATGTCAAGACAACAGCAAAGCATGCTAAAAATCTTTCTTCACGATTCCTGCACTTAACACTGCATGGAAAAAACAGGGCACTTATGTCAACGGACAAGGAAGACCAAACACTGGGCGTTTATTCAAAAAATGCAGAAAGAGAAAGATAAAAAATGACAAACAGAAACAAAGGCCATGACGCAGGCGCATCAGGATAAGAATCACGCAGGGGGGTCAAGATACGAAAACTCCTTTCTTAAGGACCACCATTGGGCCAGCGACACACGTATGCTTATTCTTACGGATATGCTAGGCCTCTGAAACCTCACTAGTTAGTTGATTAGTGTGCCGAAACAGGATTGTGGCTTTATCAACAAAATGCTTGCAGTCACTATATTTGGAACTCTGCTTAGCAAGATTGGATGAAGGCGGCTTTTTCAAAGACAAAACGTGCTTTTGCAGACGTACATGAAGGCAACGGCCATTTGGACCAGTGCAGGTCAGGCCACAAAAGAAGGGAATGTGATACACCACTCGTTTCGCACATCTGACATAGCGGTGCCCGTGATTCACGGTGCACAACTTCCTTTTATTTAAACAATAAATCAGTTTACAAAGGTACAATATGCACAATGGTACTGGACTCATAGCCAAAGGCTAGTTTCGGGTCCATCAATGAATTTTACAATATAAATGCAGCACGCTCACGCACGCCGCTGCTGGAGTGCGCGGCAACCTTCGCACAAATACTGCAGACATTCTGGGGGGCCGAAATGAGAACACTAACCGAAAAGAGAACACTAACCACTAAAAGAGAACACTCTCTCAGGGGTGCTATACCAGCTAGCTCACATTTCGATTCTACTTGAGTCTGCGCCAAGGAGTCTGTGGTTAGGATTCTTTTCTGCATGAACTGCATTGAAAAGGCGATTCGTTGAAAGATTTTTTATGCTGGCTAGAATGTCTTGTCTATGCAACGAAGAAAGCAGAGGGGGTCAGGGTAGAAACACGAGTTAGTGATGATCATCATGATGATCATCATCAGCCTGACTTGGCCCCCTGCAGGGCAAAGGCCTCTGCCATGTCTCTCTCCAATTAACCCTGTCCTTTGCCAGTTGCGGCCGCCCTATCTCCGCAAACTTCATAATCTCTTTCGCCCCTCCCCCCCCCCCCCAACTTTCTGCAGCCCCTTGCTACGCTTGACTTCCCTTGGAATAGAGTTCGATACCATTAATGACCATCGGTCATTTTTCCTTCGTATTATATGCCCTGCCCACGACCGTTTCTTCCTCTTGAAATTGATTATAGAGGAAGAGGCTGCTATCTGTTTAAATCAATTAAGAGAAATTGATTTCGTCCAGGCGTACAACGTGAACAAAAGGCGACCGTTAGTCCCTTTTGTTAACGACGATAATGCCCAGTGAAGGCAATCTAGCAGGGGGCAGCAGGGAGTCACGTGGGCGGGTGTGCTCAAGAAGTCTTCGGGAGACACGGAGACCGCAGCTGGCAAAGGAAGGGTTAATTGGAATGATTTGGAGAGGCGTTTGTCCTGCACTGAATGTCGTAAGGCTGCTGGTCCTGATAATGATGGTGATGGCGGTGCGATTGCTTATTTTCGACTACAGGGTCTAGGCACTTTGGTGGAAAAAAAATAGCAGCCGGGCCAGCGACCCAGTATAGCCATTCAAACCATTGTTATGAAGAGGGAGCTGATAATCTTACCCTTTCTTTGTGCTCTGCACGTGCACTATAAATTTAGGTGCCCAGAATTTGCAGTGCAGGAAATTTGCACACGATATATGATACTTAGTTTGTGTTCCCATAATAAATAAAGAGGAATCTCTGATTAGAGTGTTTAGCCAGATTATATAATTCGCAATTGTAACTTTCTGAGCAACATACCGTGGTCTGTCATATGTAGCGCACTCCGAACACGCCAGCGATGTAAACTGTATGTTTCGTTTTTACTTTATTCGGTACTGCTCTGATGCCAATATTGAATGCTATTTCTTGCAGTGTATGGTCACTTCTGCATTCAAACTCGGAGTTGACGGCGCGGCGACGGATCTTGTCTGCTATTCCGCTAAGGTTCCCACAATTATTTTTGGGTCTCGGCCGTCTGGACTACTCGACCCGACAGAATTCAGTGGATTCGGTTTGGATCCACTCAAGCAAATACTAGAAAGACTGGAAAATGCACTCGCCAAAGCTGTGGAGAATAGATTTAGTATCAACTGCAGCAGCGGCCCAGTGGCAGGCGCAAGAACTGTGTAAGTCGACGACCGTGTCAACCGTCGTATACGGAGGCCATATTTGGAAATAAAAAGGATGCACTCAGCTGGTCGAGACAATCCATGGTTTTGCAACAGCAATCAACGAACGAAAACAAACAGATGTTATCTTCATTGACTTTCGAAAAGCTTTCGATAAGGTCTCGCAGAAAAAACTACTTCATAAACTAGGTGTTGTTATAAAAAATAAACAGATATTAACATGGATACGATCGCACCTATCTGACCGCCATCAGTTTGTCGAATTACATAAAGCCCGCTCCAATAACGTTCCTGTCGATTCTGGCGTTCCCCACGGATCGGTCCTCGGCCCGCTACTGTTTTTAATATTTATTAATGGTATTGTTGATGACCTGCCAGTACGTATTAATTTATATGCGCACGACTGTGTGCTGTACGAGAAAATAAGTTCGATTGGTGATGAAATTAGGCTTAATAATGATTTTACAAAAATAGTTTCTTGGTGTGAGAAGTGGCAAATGCCAGTTAATTTTGAAAAAAAAAACCATATTTAAGAGAATAACATTTGAAAAGAACCCTGTTCTACATCACTACACTGTTAATAATAATTTTCTTCATTAAGTTGCAGAATATAAGTATCGAGGCCTAGGCATTTCTGATAACTTCCCTTGAACCAAACATGTCGACTATGTTTCAGCAAACGCTCTCCGAGAGTTCTTTTCCTTACGACGCTCGCTTAAATTAGCGACCCCTGGAACACGCCTCCTTGCCTACAACATTATAATTAGACCAATCTTAGAATATGCAACTATTATCTGGGACCTGTTCACAAAGGTAAACATCAATGAACTTGAAAGAATCCAAAAGACAGCAGTAAGGAGGAGGAGGAGGAGGTAGAAGAGGAAAGGCAGTGAGGTTAACCGGAAAAATAATCGGTTTGCTACACACGGGGGGGTGAAGGGATAAAAAAAAAGAGAAAGGAGAGTAACAGAAAACTGACGTCACTCTAAAAAGTCAGTGGTCGTTGAAGTCACAGCCTAACATGCAGGCCAGAAGTTCGCAAGAAGTGGAGCAGTGCCTTGGAGGCCTTCATCGCCGACGATCGCCGCGGACAGTGGCCGAGAATCTTCACTTCCGTCAGTGGGCGTGGATCTAAACGCTCCACCGCACGACTGAGAGACTGCTTTTTGTCGCTATAGGCAGGGAAGTCACAAAGAATCTGGGTTATAGTCTCGTCATGCCCGCAGATGGCACATGCAGGGCTAACAGCCATACCGATTAAGAATGAGTATTGGTTGGTGAAAGCTACACCAAGCCTCAGGCGACACAACAAAGTTCCTTCTCGTCGTGGTAGGCCTGATGGAAGCCGGAGCTTCAGATCTGGGTCCAAGGCTTTTAGACGTGAAATGCAGAATTGCCCGGAATTCCACGCGGCAAGCGTGATGTCCCGCGCAAGTGCGCGAAGCCTGACCGCTGCGTCTGATCTCGAAATGGGGATCGACACAAAATCGCCGTCGTCGAGAGCAGTTCGTCTGACCTCACCCGAGCGGTGATTGCCTGCTATGCCGCTGTGCCCCGGTAGCCATTGGTAGATAATGTCATGTCCTTTGTTGGTGGCAGAGTGATGTAGTTGTCGAATTTCTGCTACCAGTTGTTCATGGGCTCCACGGCGAAGAGCAGATTGTAAGCCATGGAGGGCAGCTTTGGAATCGGTGAAAATAGACCACCGCTGAGGGCGCTGCTGACTGATGTGTTCAATGGCGACACGAAGAGCGGTGAGTTGTGCACTCGTCGAAGAAGTGCGGTGACCTGTCCTAACTCTAATTTCTGTATTCCTTGCGTAGATGACCACGGAGCCAAAAGAAGTGATGCGGTTCACTGAGCCGTCGGTGTAAACGTGCACCCGGTTTGCATGGTGCTCGTGAAAATATTCAGGTGTGACTTGCTTTAGTTTGATCGGCGATAAGTCTACTTTTTCTTGATGCCAGGTATCGAAAGAAGCACACGTGGATTGTGCAGGCTCCAAAGTGGCGAGGACGGTCTAGAGGCGGGTGTAAACTGGGACGGCAAAATGGCGCGATGTGCGTCAATGATGTCTGTAAGCGATGTGTGCGGCCTGGTAATAGGAAGACTGGCAAGATGGTGAGAGGGAACCCGGGAGATGTGTCGGAAATGTGCCCTCAAAGAAAGCAGCAAGGTTTATATATAACACATACGGGCGAGCATCAGTCAGTAATCTCTTCAAAAACAAAAAAACGGCTTACCCTTTATTTCTAACATAAATCGCATATGTCGCTTAAAGCTTTTTTTTCAATTAATTAATAATAATTCCGAAATTAACACCTTTAGTATCCTTTCTTATTCCTCGGGGTACCAAACTAGAAATCGCCATTTTCTTTCCACAACGCCATTAAAGTCGCGAGTTAATTGTTTTAAATATTCTTTTTTCCAAGGAGCATCACTGATTGGACTAACCTCACGGATGATGTTGTCAGGCAGACATCATTGCATTTGTTTGAAGAGCACTTGAAATGACTGTTGTTGACGACCTTGCCGCGGTATTTTCTTGCTAATCTTTTAAGTGCAATTCTGTTTTGTTGCTATGTGTTTGTATTTTTGTATTTAACACACTGTTTCCCACTTGCTATGAGCTTCTGTAGAAGATCGCAGTATATATAAGTAAAATAAAGTGTGTATTTTTTTATTTCTGCATTTGCTCTGTGGCGTAGACCCTGCTTTTAAGCCTCAGGCCCGTAGTTGCGTTTCAACTGGCAACCAAAGCGCACGGATGGATGGATGGATGGATGGATGGATGGATGGATGGATGGATGGATGGATGGATGGATGGATGGATGGATGGATGGATGGATGGATGGATGGATGGATGGATGGATGGATGGATGGACGGACGGACGGACGGACGGACGGACGGACGGACGGACGGACGGACGGAGGGACGGACGGACAGATGGACGGACGGATGGACGGATGGATGGATGGATGGATGGACGGATGGATGGATGGACGGACGGACGGCTGGACGGATGGGTGGGTGGGTGGGTGGAAGCGTTCCCTTTGAAACCACGCTTCCACAGATGCCACGACGCTCGGCTTTTTACCCGCTTATATTTTTTTGCGCAATTTCCGGAGCCCTCCACTACGGCGTCTCTCATAGCCTTAGTCGCTTTGGGACGTTATACCTCATAAACCAAACCAAACCAATCCGTCCAAATTATCAATGGTATTAAAAGTTCCCCATTTATGTTTAAATACAATTTTAATTGCGAGCTTGTGACCTCATGTAAGTACCCTGCTTTTGAGCCATTAATCTTTCAATGTTTTTTGAAAGCCCCGACGCCAGATTCATTTACTTTATTTTTGTTACCTCCAATTCCTACGGGCCCAGGTAGAGTGTCTGAGCCTGCAACGAGATCCAGATGGATACTGCCACAGTAACTAGTTTTCTTTAAGAATTACTATTCGCTACCTTTGTGGCGGCCGCCACCACTACATGACACTATCTCATACTCAAATGTGAGAGTATCCATCTGGATCTCGACAGCCACATTTTAGTGTAAGATAGTGTCACGTAGTGGTGACGGCAGTCACAACGATAGCGAACAGTAATTCTTAAAGAAGACTGTTTATTGTTCTTGCCTGCGCTCAGAATGGACTTAATGACTCGACGGTAGCGAAAGCGATAATTGCGCTCGGGGGTCGTCACCAGCGGTTCTGGGCCACGCTCAATTTAAAGCTTGCGAGGAACCTTCGACACAATGAACCAAAGGCAACTACAACAGTCTGGAAAAATGTGCAAGAAGTTGCGCGAGGACACGATTAATAGAAGTAAGTCTGGTCGCATCTCGCGTCGCAAAAAAATATGATAAAGCCACGTGTCGGCCGCTCTGAGCCTAAACGAAGGAACAGTACCAAGATGCGCAGCATTACTCCCTTCTCTTATAAGAATCCGTTCGGTGCTTTATATAAAACAAGGGAAATATAACAAGGAATGAACACAGAAGAGAAAAACACTGAGACAGCAATTACACAGCGTCTGTGAGCGTCCGTCAGAAGGCTTGAGGCGCATGATATCGACGGCGATGGGCGTAAATGGCGCCCCTGAGATGCTGTGACTGAATCCAGGACGACCTCGTAGTCATATTCTCGTATCCGGCGAAGGATCGTGTACGGGCTCAAGTAGCGGCGCCGAAGCTTTTCATTGAGTCCAAGGCGACGAATGGGTGTCCACACCCACAGACGAAGGGCACTGGCGCCGGCGATGGGAGAGGTTGCACACCACGTCGACCCAGTCAAAGACCGCAATTAATTGAGGTACATCAGATTTTCCCCTTTAAGGCCTTGTACCGTCTCCAGGAACGTTAGCGGCACCGGTGCACACCACGTTAGTTAAGTTGGGGCCAACTTTGGACTGA
Organism: Amblyomma mixtum; assembly: GCF_055824585.1. Taxonomy (NCBI): domain Eukaryota; kingdom Metazoa; phylum Arthropoda; class Arachnida; order Ixodida; family Ixodidae; genus Amblyomma; species Amblyomma mixtum. Next base: position 9,455,413 of record NC_143015.1, on the reverse strand, counting down.
TTTTTGGCCCTTTGATGCTTTCACCACGTTCCCATACTGCTAAGCCTAACGAGGGAGGGGCACGTGTCGGCCTCGGTCGGGGATCCCTCGGCTTCGGCGGCTCCAAACCAAATCACCAGATACGACCAACAGACGTTACGAACCGTAAAGACGGGTACGCCTAAAACCGAGGCACCTCTACCAACCGAGGAAAGTTCCTCCAAAAACGGTCCGCGCCTGGCGCTGAAGGAAGAACGCGGCGGCGGCGTCATCGAGGAACGCCGGTGCGGATGCCGCCGAGCAACACGCGGCGGATGCGCAGGAAGAGGGGACGGAGGGGGGAGGGGGAGGATTGCGCCGAGCGCGGTAGGGTGCCTCGATGGCCAGCGACGCTTCCAGGGTGAGGACACCGCTGTCGATGGCGACATGTTGGGCCCCACTCTCCCGTTCTGCTACATTGGGAGCGATGCGGCGGCGGGCTGTCTCGAACAGTAAACTGCCTCTACCGAGTGAAATTCCACAAACTTGCTGTCCTCCAAAGACAGGGTGGTACCATAGATTGTTTAAAAAGTGAATGAAAGTTCACTTTTCAGTGAACTTCACAGTTCACAAGCCGGCGCTGCAGTCCGCAGCATGCTCGGAGACGACGCAAATGCGGAACTTCCTATGTGGCCCGTTGGGACCAAGAAGTGCTAGTCTGTGCCCTGAAATTAATGGACGCCGCGGAGAAGCTACTCCGAGATATTATGCTGCTGGTCGGTCGCCGTGAGCTACCATTCCGAGGACACATCAAACAATCCGGTAAGTTCTGTTATGGCGTTGTGACTGTCTCGCACGACGAAACGTCGCAAAAGTGAAACACAAACTCAGTGCGGAACAAAATATGTTTGTCCGCAAGCTGGGTGGAACCCCAGTTGGGGTGATCACGTTCTCAGAGACCAAGATGCCACGGGCGGTGTTATACAGCTACGAGGGGCTCCCTGTTCGCCTATATAAGAATACAGTGACTGCATGCCACCGCTGTGACAAAGTGGGCCATCGGGCCGATGCCCGCCCACTACCGCAGCCCGGCCGCTGCGGACGCTGCGGCGTCCGGGTTCCTGCTGCCACTACTGACGGCCCAGCAGAACACCAGTGTGTTCTGAGCTGCCCAATTTGCGGCGGCGGCAACCTAACCGGACTTCCTGGATGTGTCGGGCGGTTCCAGAAAGCCGTCAAGCCGGGCTCCCCACCCAGTTCCAAGCCGATTGTAAAGACGGGGCGCAAGCAGACTCCTGCGCCTAAGGCCGGCCCCAAGAAAGCGCCATCTGCAAAGCCTAAACCCAAAAAGCCCAAGCTGGGCCACCTAAAACTCTCAAGTCGGGACCCAGGTGAGACCCACGGTCCAAGAACTTTACACCCTTCCAGGGGCGGGGGGGGGGGGGAGGCAGGGGGACCTCAAGACGTGAACCCTGGTGAACGAGGCTTATAACGTCGTTCAGGTCGACTTAGACTTGAGCAGCGACCAAGAGTACACAATGGTCCGAATACTGCCTTTCAGACGCAGCGACCCGTCAATGCATATCCTGAACATATACTCCCCCTCGCATAAGCAGCGCGTAACTTTCAGTAAAATGGGCCTTCGCACGATCAAGAACCTCTAGTGATTGTTGGAGCCGTCAATGCTCCAAGCCTTCACTGGAGCTGCCACTTCCGAAAAGGCCGAAGGACGTAGCTGGTGGAGCTCATCTCCACCCTTAACCTCACGTTGCTCAGGGACCCGGCGTACCCCACCAGAGTGGGGAACTCGTAACCCGTGGCACGTGTCGTGACCTTTCTCTCGTTAAAAATACTGAAGACGCTGCTTGGGAGAATTTGTGCGATTATCTAGGCAGCGATCACTCCTCCTCTGGGTTACGTTCCTGGTAAAGGCAGCGTGGAAAAAATAGGGTCATGCCAAGCTGACTGAACGGCACAAATTCCGAAATCACACTATCCCTCCCGTACTCTTTTACGGTGGCGCGCAGTGGGCTAACCACATAAACAGCATTCAGAAAAAACACGTCACTATGCTACAAACCACCAAATAGGGCCCTACAGTGGACACTTACCTTCTGCATTTGTGGCATGCTCGCTAGAGCTTAACTAAGCGGTGGAAAAAGCAGAAGACTAATCGCAAACTACGCGCCAGCATAGCCCAAATCACAGAGCAGGGGACAGCTTGGTTGCCCATCTCTCAGATTCAAATTGGATAGCACGTTTGCGACGCCGCAGCCCCTCAGATGAGCTCGAAGGGGTTTTGGCGTCGCTTTCGCAATCTCATCAACCCCTCTCAAACGAGAGGGTAGGTTTGGTTTGGTTTATGGGGTTTAACGTCCCAAAGCGACTAAGGCTATGAGAGACGCCGTAGTGAAGGGCTCCGGAAATTTCGACCACCTGGGGTTCTTTAACGTGCACTGACATCGCACAGTACACAGGCCTCGAATTTCTCCTCCAAAGAAATCCAGCCGCCGCGGCCGGGATCGAACCCGCGTCTTTCGGGCCAGCAGCCGAGCACCATAGCCACTAAGCCACCGCGGCGGCAAACAAACGAGAGGGTAGTCGCAAATGCAACTACGGCGGGCCCTGCACCGGCACCAAGGTACGACAGATATCTCTGTCGCATGGATGACCCAAATGGGCCCGAGTAATCGTAATCTGGCAAGCGTAATTAACAACTCGTTGCTCTTTCTGAGTTCCATGACCTTATCTGAAATGAAAATTTGTATTTGAGGAAAGGAAATGACGCAGTCACTGCCTCAAATATCTCGGTTCAGACCCGAACCGCATCGTAAGGGGAGGGCTAAAGGAGGAAGAGAAAGAAGGAAGGAAGAGGTCGCATAGTGGAGGTCTCCGGAATAATTTCGACCACATGGGGATCTTTAACGTGCACTGGCACCGCAACACACGGGCGCCTTTTTGCGTTTCGCCTGCATCGAAACGCGGCCGCGGCGGTCGGCTTCGAACCCAAGTACACCGCCTCAGTAAACGAGCGCCTTAGCTTCAGAGCCACCGCGTAGGGTAGCTAGAATTTGCCTGGGTACGGCTCCGGTACAGGACTGTATAACAGAGATCCTGTTGGTGAACCTCCTGTACTCAGCCTCCCTTCATTTATTAGAATACATGAACGACATCTGCCGAAGACGGCCATTCCCTCCCGAATGAAAAACGTCACTAGTGACATTCATCCCTAAAACAGGTAAGGCCGTGAATACAGACACCCTGAGGCCCATATCAATGAGGTCGTGTGCGGGCAAACTTATGGAGACAATGGTATGCCATCGCCTCTCTACATACCTGGAGGGGAAGGTCTTTTTTGCAGTCACCATGTTCGGGTTTCGCCCCCACATGTCTGCACAGGACGTCCTCCTCCAGCTGCACAGGGACGTCCTACGACCCACTGTTATGCAACACAATGAAAAAGCCATCCTCGCCCTTGGTCTGAAGGGGCTTTCGACAACGTTAAACACGAAAGCACCCTGGCCAACTTGAGTTCACTGATTGCGGTGCTACGGCGTGCGCGTATGTAAGAGACTTCCTCTCTAAGCGCCAGACTTGAGGACGAGATACACGGCATTTACATGATGGGAACACGGAGAATTTCTCAGGGGCCGGTGTTATCACCACTCCTTTACATCATAGCTATGATGTGCCTCCCGAGCCAAGTGGCCCGGGTGGAAGGCATTCAGCACTAGTTATATGCAGAAGACACTACAATCTGGACTACCGAGAGCAGCCTTGGGGATATCAAGGCCCGCCTTCAGCAGGCCGCTTCCATAGCCAATGCGTATGATATCGACTGTATGTATGTGCCCCAGCTAAACCAGAGCTTCTGCATGTCAGAGCGAACCAAAAGGCTAGGACAGCAATACACATCTCTCTGTCAGGAGATCCTATTAGAGAGGTGGAGTACCTCCGTATTCTGGGCCTTTTCATTCACCACAGACTGAGTGATGAGCGAACCCAAAGCATATGACACCAATACACATCTCTCTGTCAGGAGGTCCTATTAGAGAGGTGGAGGAGCTCCGTGTTCTGGGCCTTTTCATTCACCACAGACTCAGACCGGACTCCACTATTGTGAAACTCAAGAGAGTAGGCGAACAGGTAGGGCGCATGATGCGCCGTGTTTCCAACAAGCGGGCGGTCTGCGGGGCAGGGACGCGCTTCGGCTCACCCTTGCCTTCAAGACTAGCCGGATCCTCTACGCCATGCCATATCTCCGCACTACTAAGCAAGACGACAAGCGAATAGACAACTTCATCCGCAAGGCAACTTAGCGAGCCCTGAATCTCCAGAAGTTGCAGGAGGCCCACCTCATGAACCAATACACGCGGCTTATGCAGACGGCCCCCGGGCGCCACCTGCTCAACCGCTTCCACATATAACACGACTGCAGTCTAGAGGAGGCGGAGCATATCCCAGAACTGTGGCGCCATATGCTCTGGATCTCTTAGCTCGCCCTTAACATGGACAGCAGACGACAAGCGCGGGATCGGACGCTTGAGAGACAACACGGCGCACGACCCAGTGTATACTATGTAGACGCTTACACGGCCGCTTCCGTTCACCAGGAAAAGCGCGTTGGTGGGCTCTCCTTCCAGCCCAGAATTCAGCGTGAGCCGAGGAAGCAGCGATAGCACTTGCTGCCACGTACCCCAGTTCCAGAATTATCATGACGGACTCCCGAAATGCGTGTGATTATTGCTTTGCAGGGGAGATCTCACCCTAAGCCACTCAAATTCTGACACGGACTGCCACTGATTCAAGGCCGGAAAGAATCGTTTCGGCTCCTGGCGACTAGGGCTTACGAGGTAATGAGGTCGCGGACGCGGCTGCCCGAGCGCGTAAACGGGCTCCTCATCCCAGGTCTTTTGAATCGGAGACAAGCCCGCCTCTGCTGCGGTTCAGGGAATACCATATTATAGCGACAACCACCGCCCTTCCCCGGCTCCTGCTGAGGGGCTGAGTAAGACGGAGAAACGAACTTTAAGCCGCCTGCAAACAAGTACTTTACTCTTTCCTGCAATCATCAAACATTACGATCCTAACACGGATGAGCAATGCGCGCACTGTGGAGAGAGCTGTAATATCTTGCATACGGTGTGGGCCAGGACACAACATTCCCACCTCCCCCCCCTCCCTACCCCCTTCCCGAGAGGCACGGGAGACTGCCCTCCTCAACTGCTCCTCGCTAGAGTCCCAACGGGATCTGGTGAAACGGGTGCGAGACGGGGCCTCGTCATGCGGTATCCCAGAGTAGGCATGCCGATCATGTAGCGGAGCCGATCATGTGGCTCCCAAACTTTCTCTATTTCACCAAATGAAAGCTTTCCCCACCACCACCACGTCCACACACGCTCGGCGGTCTCATATTCCATGTGGCGTAGGCGTCGACTGTAGCGTCTGCTGTCGGTGCACTGTTGGTCCTTGATTCGCAGCTGATCTAGTCGTCGAGTTTGTCTTCATAGATGACGTTTGGGAGCATGGCGTCGAGTGTAGTGGTTGTCTGTCTGCCATAGACGAGTCTAAACGGTATGATCTGGGTGCTCTTCTGTACTGCAGTGATGTGCGCAAAGACGATTTAAGGAGGATGCTTCCCAGGTCCTGCGTTCGGCGTCCTCATACATAGCGAGCATGTCAGCAATAGCTTTAACGCGATATCGCTAAAGGCGAAAATTAGCCTCAGAAAATTCGACTCAGAAAATTCGCGATAGGTGTTGTCGATGTCGGCGTTGTGAGCGATAAATAGTGTGGCTTAGGTGGCCCAGGCTGCCACCGCAGGAGAAGCAACGTAGGTGGGCAGCCTAGGTCACGTGACCTTGTGGAGTTATCAGAACCTACCCACCAGATTGTGAGGAGCCTAGGTCACGTGACCTTGTGGAGTCATCAGAACCTACCCACCGGATTGTGAGGTAAGTAACTACACTGACAGGTGACAGTTAACGGTTGACCGCGAGAGGTTGATCGCAAGAGCAACTTGTCACATAAAACCCAGCAGCGATATCCTGCAGAGGGGACTATTTTTGGGTCGGTTTTATTTATTTTATTTATTTATTTTATTTGAACATACTGTTAGTCTATTTTGAAACGAATTCAAGCGCACAACAACACGCACACAAGAGAGGAAAGACACAGGACAGGCGCTAACTTCATCTGATTTATTTGCAGGTAAGAGAGCAGATTATATACATAAATGGAGACATGCGCAGTAAAGAAACACATCGTCGGGTTCACAATGCGTGCTCAAGGTACCTGTACTCTGCGTGCAAAAGATTAACAGACGTGTCACTCACACAGTCGTGCCCCCTCTTCCTGATGTGAAAGGCTTCTAATAGTTCACGTGCCGTCTTATCACCGCCTCTGCCAAGTATCTTTATCTCTTTTAGCCGCGGCTCGCACGCTCTGCAGTTTGCACAATGCTCTGCCAAATGTGTGCCTCCGCCCCTTAACGCCCGCAAATGTTCCCCCGCCCGGTCATTGACACACCGCCCGGTCTGGCCTATGTAAGCCTTCCCGCAGGTCAACGGTATCTCGTAAACGACACCGGTACAGCAGTCGATATACTTTTTTGAGTGCTTCTTCCTGCAGCCACTCTTCTTTTCCGCGCACGAAATGCGTGAGCAAAGTTGGGCAAGTTTAAAAGACAAGAAATCAGCATTCATATGCGGAATCACATCAAATGAAAAACAGAAAACGGAAGAAAGCCAAACTCTGGCCTTCAAAACATGTGTTCAAACACGTATCAAAGTATTCATTAATACAATCACACATTTGGTACATAATCGAGTGAGCAAAAAAAAGCAACATAAAACCAATACAGACTATGGATGGTCATCAATTCTGGCTTGATGACAAAACTGATGAGACTGCAAGCTCCATGAATTTTTCTAAGGAATGCTGCGCAGTTATAGATTTATCTTGGGCGTTCCATTCCCTTACTGCTCGGGGAAAGAAAGAAAAATAATATGTGTTGTTAGCACAAAAGTATTCATTAATCGTAAAATCATGCTTGTGACGTGTGCCTCTAGAACGGTTAAAACTAATGTAAGTAGCAGGATCCATGTTGAATGCATTATGAGTTAATTGATATAAAAAATGGCTGAGGCTTAACTTCGTTAACCCTGGTCAGATGCGAAGCATATTGATAGCTTGGCTTGGTAATACATGGCTTTCCTTGGTTGAATACTTGGTCATTTTAATACAACCACTAGAAGCCTTCGTCGTGGGGGAAGACAACGGCATGGCTACAGCGGAACGCCGACTAACCCCGAGACGCGCGTTGGGTGGGCGCCTGGATTGCCACGGAAGCCGCGTCCGCCTGCCCGGTGGAGCGAGCGTTTCACCTACACCGAGTGTGAACGCGCGTTCGAAATGCGCGGGAATGCCGCTCGAGGACATTCCGGTGTCTGTGCGATGGCATCGTTCTCCTTCTCCCAGCGCGTGACGGCGATCTGTCGTGACGTCATGTGTCACGTGGTATGTCACGTGGTGTGTCGTCACTGTACCACGTGGTCTGCACGGCGTGCAACCACAGCGACGGGGCGAGGTGGACCCTCATCTTCCTCTGTCGTGACGTCATGTGTAACATGGTATGTGACGTGGTGTGACGTCACTGTACCACGTGGTGTGCACGGCCTGTAACCACGGCGAAGGGCTGTAGTGTACCTCCATCTTCCTCTGTCGTGACGTTATGTGTCACGTGGTATGTCACGTGGTGTGCACGGCGCATAACCACGGCGAAGGGCTGTAGTGTACCTCAGTCTTCCTCTGTCGTGACGTCATGTGTCACGTGGTATGTCACGTGGTGTGACGTCACTTTACCACGTGGTGTGCACGGCGCATAACCACGGCGAAGGGCTGTAGTGTACCTCCGTCTTCCTCTGTCGTGACGTCATGTGTCACGTGGTATGTCACGTGGTGTGACGTCACTGTACCACGTGGTGTGCACGGCGCGTAACCACGGCGAAGGGCTGTAGTGTACCTCTAGTAATATGCTTCGCATAAAACGAGTCTATGAAGTGTTACGCGACTTGATAATGTGTCGAGGCCTGCGCGGGAAAGCAGCTCCGTGGGAGAGTCAGTGCGCCGGTATCTGTGGTAGATAAAGCGAACCGCTTTTCGTTGGACTGATTCGAGCATGTGTACATCTTTTTGCATATGCGGAAACCAGACGACGTTTGCATATTCTAAGATTGGGCGGATAAGGACCTTATACGCGAGTAACTTCGTATCTGATGTTGCAAAACGCAAGGCGCGTTTAAGGAAGTATAAACTACTCATGGCTTTTTTGGTAATGTTTTGTACTTGGGTTTTGGAGCTGAGATCGTCAGAAATAATCACACCAAGGTATTTCTTTTCAGTTACTGTTTTAAGAACTTCGTTGCCTGCGCCATAAGGGAAGCTAAGTTTTGTTTTCTTATTTGTGACTGACATCACTACCGTCTTTTCCATGTTGATCACCATTTGCCATGTATTACACCACTGTACGACGTTACTTAGAGCTGTGTTTAACTTTTCTTGGTCTGCTTGACTGTTTATTTTTTGATATAGCACGCAATCATCAGCAAAGAGACGCACCTTTACATCCACGTGATATGTTATGTCATTTATGTATAGAATAAATAAAAATGGTGCAAGCACAGAGCCCTGCGGCACACTAGAAATAACCGGAACAATGTCAGATGCATGGTCATTGTATTGCACGTATTGTCGGCGTTCCGATAAGTAGCTGGCTATCCACCTCGTAACGGGACCGTCGCCAAGTATCTTATTTAATTTGAAGTTCAGTTTGGTATGCGTTACACGATCAAAAGCTTTCGAGTAATCAAGGAATATTATGTCGGTTTGGCTTTGGTCGTTGATTCCCTGCGCGAGGTCATGAAAAATTTCTGTGAGCTGGGTAACAGTGGACAAGCCTGCTCTGAAGCCATGCTGGTTATGATGAATGATGTTCTTGGTCTCGGTGTGTTCTTTAAGGAATTTTAATAAAATATACTCAAGTATTTTGCAACAGGTACATGTGAGGGATACAGGCCGATAATTAGACGGGGACGTTACGTCTCCTGATTTGTGAATGGGAACTACTTTTGCTATCTTCCATTCAGCTGGCAGACAGCTGTCCTCGAGTGACTTGGAAAATATTAGATAGAGGCATTGGCTAATAGGTTCAGCATAACGCCTAAGAAAGCAGTTCGGAATTTTATCAGGACCGCAACTCTTTTTTTCATTAAGGTTCAATAACAAAGAAAGAATCCCATGTACACTTATGACTGGAGCGCCTGAAAGTTGTGTTGACTCATTGCTGTGACACGCGAATGTTCCTAAGACATTATTGTCGGCAGTGAAAGTGGATTGGAAGTAACTGTTAAATGAGTCAGCTTGCTGTTTTCCGTGTGTAGGTGAAGTAGCAGTCACATTTTTTCTATTTATATACCTCCAGAACTTTTCCGGAGAATTTTTGATGAAGTTGTTAAGTGTAGTGCCACAAAATCGTTTTTTAGCCTCAAGTACCTTATTCTTTAGTTCCTTTGTTAGCTTACTTATGTTTACCTTTAGCTCTAAGCTTGCTCTTTGCCTATTTCTTTGCCTTAACCTACTAATTTTTCGTTTCATGTGAATTATATCTCGAGTAATCCACGGGTTGTGCTTGCTAGTGGCCTTCTTTATCAAAGGGATAAAAGTTGTGATGCAGTGCATCACATGCTCTTTAAATTGTGCCCACAAAGCGTCAACAGTAGTACTACTATGGACATACAGATCATAAAAGTCATTGAATTCATGAATGAGATAAGTCATGACAGCCGCATCATCCGCTCTATTGAATGCGCGCACATATTTTGTCGGGCCACGCAGACGGTCCGATTTCGGCAAGTTTAGTGTAGATAGTACCATTTCATGATCAGAAATACCTTTTGAGACTTCCACTTTACAGTCGTCTATGTTAAAATGGTTACTAACAAACACCAAGTCCAGTATTGAACTGGACGTTCCTTGCACGCGAGTAGGCTAACAATTTGCACAAGCTCCAAATGTGCAAATGCATTTTCATTGATGTTATCGTTTTGCAAAAGCAACCCCCATAGAAAAAATACATGAATGCTCAAGAAAACATGATGTTATCAGTACCCCCAAATTTGAACATCTGAGGGCTGGAATTTTCGAGTACCTTCTATTCGATTACCATATGGGATTGTGTGCGCGTAATTGGCCACATTTATTTCGCAGGACGATGGCGAGGCCTTGACAACTGAGAAGTGATGAGTCCGAGCTGTTCGCTGTTCTCGAGAGCTCTCCGGTGTTTAACACTCGTGCTCGCCTGCGGGGTATTTATTTATTTATTTATTTATACAGAATACCCCTAAAGGCCCTCGAGAGGGTATTACATAGCGGGGGGGGGGGGGGGGGGGGGCACAGGCAATTGAACAGAATAAAAAAAAACCACAAATATAAAACAAACAACAAAAGCACAAATAAGACACACTGGATGAAATAAGTAAGCAAAAGAATCAATCAAAAGCACAAATAAGACGCTTTGCATGACATATAAGTAAGCAAAAGAATCAAAAGAATGGCAGCGCGGCAAAGAACGAAGATTACTGCATTATTAAAATTATATAAACAGAACACTAATACAATGAATCTTTTTAGTAACAAACCCTGCAAAAAAGGAAGCCATGAACAAATAAAATAACAATGTATGCGAAGAGTTAAGCAGTAGTTATTGAAGATATAAGCTTAAAATATTTATCAGGATCAGTGGTGGTTGCGATATGTGAAGGCAGAGTGTTCCAGTCAGATATTGTGCGTGGTAAGAATGAATGCGCATAGATAAATGTCCTGCACGTGAAACGTCTAACTTTAAAGGGATGATCGCGGCGGTCAAAAATCGAAGTAGGCAAAGAAAAAAAGTCATTATGAAGTGATGGATGATGATAAAGTTTATGAAAAAGTGACAGTCGTGCAATTTTACGGCGGAGACATAAATCCTGGAGACCTGCGCGTTTCTTTAAGGCTGTGACGCTGGTGTTACGTGATTAATCGGAGTAAATAAAACGAACGGCGCGGTTCTGCAATGATTCAATGTTATTTATTAGGTAAGATTGGTAAGGGTCCCAAATAGCCGAGGCATATTCAATTTTAGGTCGAATTAGAGTGGTATAGGCATGAGCACGGAGGTGAGGAGGAGCATGCTTTAGGTTATGTTTTAAGAGACCTAATGACCGATTAGCAGATGCAAGCATAAGGTTAATATGGTGGTTCCATGCTAAGTCTGAATGAAGGTGAAGTCCTAAGTACTTATACGTGGTGACTAGCTCGAGTGAGCTATTATTTAAGGAGTATGCTGTTTGAATTCGAGACATTCGGTTAGTAAAAGACATCAATTTAGTTTTTGAATGATTAAGTTGCATAAGCCAGGTTGAGCACCATGCTGTTACTGAATCCAGGTCAGATTGAAGGGATTGGCAATCGGTGTTAGAATAAATTTTGCGATAAATTACGCAATCATCAGCAAAAAGTCTGATATGGGAAGAAATGGAATCCGGTAAATCGTTGATAAATATTAGGAAAAGTAAGGGGCCAAGCACACTTCCTTGTGGGACGCCAGAGTGTACTTGGCTGAAAGACGAATTGTGGTTATTGACAGTTGTAAATTGAGACCTGGAAAACAGAAAATCTTTAACCCATGCAATGACAAGAGGGTTAATATTAAGCAGTGCTAGTTTCATTAATAACCGGTTGTGAGGTACTCTGTCGAAAGCTTTAGAAAAATCAAGAAATATGGAGTCTACTTGAATGCCAGCATCAATCGATGAATGCATGTCTTGAATGAATCCGGCAAGTTGCGTTTCGCAAGAGTAGCCTTTACGGAACCCATGTTGATATTTAAAGATAATGTTATGTTCTTCAAGATAGTTAATTACCTGCGAGTGAATTACGTGTTCAAGAAGTTTGCAAACAGTGCTAGTTAATGAAATGGGTCGGTAATTTAGTGGTGAGGAACGATCGCCAGACTTGAAAATTGGCACAACTTTAGCTAGGCGCCAGTCCAGCGGAATCACGCCTGATGATAGAGATTGTGAAAAAATAGCGGACAAGATGCGATGAATACCATCAGATGAATTTTTGAGTATTTTGTTATTAAAGCCAAGGTGATCTGATGCTGATGTTGTTTTAAGCTTCCCTAGTAAGGATAAGATACCGGTCTCACTGATAAATATTTCGGACATTGATGTATTAGAAGTGCTGACAGAATCAGGAGGTAGAGGGAGATCTTCACGGGTAAAAACGGATGTGAATGCGTTATTGAAAAGTTCGGCGCATTCGGCCACTGGAACACTGCTGCCTTCCGCGTTAGTAAGAGTAATGTCAGGATGATTAGCGGGGTTTATTATCTGCCAGAACTTCCGTGGATTGTTTGTTAGCATTGCCGGTAGATCGTGTGTGAAGAAGTGCCTACGTGCAGATATCAACTCAGACTGATATTCCTTATCACATAATTTGTACCGTTGCCAAGATTCGGAGTGTCTGTTCTTGTCGGCTTGTCTGTAAAGGCGCTTTTTCTTGTTATTAAGGCGACGTAGATGCCTATTAAACCAAGGTGCTGTGTTAGTGCAGGGGATACTGATGACGGGTATGAATCTGTCAATGAGAGTAGCAAGTTTCACGCTGAACAGGTTCCAGTTCGTTTCCACGGAGCGTGACGAAAAATCGTGAAGAAAATGATCAGCAAAGACTGACAACTGAGCGTTTATTTCGCCGAAGTTTGCTCGGTTGTAGCACCTTATTTGTTTAGTACGAGTTACCTTTCTATGGGGCACAAAATTCAGGTTACCCGTGATTATGGAATGGTCGGAAAGGCCTTCTAAGAGCGCAATGTTGGAGCAAAGGTAAGGATCACTTGTCAAGATAAGATCGAGAATATTGGCTGTAGTGGCGGAACGACGCGTAGGTTCAGAAATAAGTTGTTGCAAAGAGAAATCCAGACAAGACTGGAGGAAAGCCTGAGCTTCGGGATCATTGGCAGGAGCTGTTAAAGACGACCAGTTAATAGCCGGAAAGTTAAAGTCACCAAGTAAAAGTAAGCTTGAATTCGGAAAACGACAAGTAAGATCGCTTAGTAAATTAGAAAACTGACTTGCGAATGAAGAATTCATGTCCGGAGGGCGGTAAATGACGCCAATGATGGCTACCGTGGGACCACAACTCAACCGAACCCATACCGATTCTATGTACGACGTGACCTCGATAGGCACAGCAGTGAGCACTTTACTGACAGCCAGAAGGACACCGCCACCTCTACGGCCCGTGCGGTCACAACGAAATATGTTGAATTTGGAGTCACAGGCGAAAACGACATCATCAGGAACCATGTCATTTAACCAAGTCTCGGTAAGCGCGATGACCGAGGAGCAACATGAATCAATTAAATAAGAAAGAGCTACGTTTTTAGAAAGAACACTCCTTATGTTAGTGTACAGAAAACTGACATCGTAATTGGAGCAACGCTGCGCGTTTGGCCGCCCGGGTGGTTTGCCAGCCACTTTACGAGAACTGGAAGGGATGCGTCAGGCAAGGGACACGCGCACTGCGCTACTGGTTTGATCATCCCAGAAATACGAGACACCATTGATAAGCAGTTTATCAAAAGACAAACGGACCATGTCACCTTCTTTTTTTACTGATTTGGCATACTTCCACAGTTGGCTGCGTTTCTCACGAACCGTTTTCGAGTAATCTCGCGAAATGCTGAAATCGGTATTTTTGAGTTTATAGCCCTTACTCATAAGCGTTTCGACTTCTTTTTCGTTGAACAGCTTTGCAATAATGGGTCTCTTTTTTTCCTGAGAAAAACGGCCTATGCGGTGAGCACGGGCTAAGGAAGACAACGTGATACCAAGTTTGCTAGAACAGAATTCGTTCACAAGACGCTCAGAGTCTTCCCAAGTTTCAGACTCATCAGTGTCCTGAACACCATAAAAAAGAATGGTTTGGTTTTGGTTTTATGGGGTTTAACGTCCCAAAGCGACTAAGGCTATGAGAGACGCCGTAGTGGAGGGCTCCGGAAATTTCGACCACCTGGGGTTCTTTAACGTGCACTGACATCGCACAGTACACGGGCCTCTAGAATTTCTCCTCCAAAGAAATTCTAGCCGCCGCGGCCGGGATCGAACCCGCGTCTTTCGGGTCAGCAGCCGAGCACCATAACCGCTGAGCCACCGCGGCGGCCCATAAAAAAGAATGTTAGACCGGCGGGAACGATTTTCCAGGTCGTCAAGTTTTACTTGAATGTTGGATACATCGTGTGTACAACTCGTGGCAGATACTGTGGTAGGCACTGACTGTTTTTTAAGTTCCAGTTCCTGCACACGGGTAGCTAAAGACAGTAAGTCACTTTGAAGAACTGGAATAGACTCGATTTTAAGTTCAAGTTTTAAGTGATTATGACGCGGTGCTGTCATAATCATGGTCGATAAATGACCCCCCCCCCCCCCCCCCCCCCGCCCCTCTTACCCCGCGCCCTGTACAGAGAACCTATGTTGGAAAGAAATAAAATAAAGAAAAAGAGTGATGATCGCCTCCTAGCACAAGCACAAGAACGTGACGGGACTGGATGCATAATATGGTTATAGCCTATGCAAGGAACGAGGTGGATCTGGTGTTTTCGGGGGAGAAAAAATGTCCGGGAAGAAGTCAGGGCCGGAGATCTGCATGCAACCGGAGACGCCACAGTCAGGTATCGGGCGGATGGCCAAGGCTGAAGTGCGATGGTCGAGCAATTACCGAGGGGCAATAGGACTGGAAACTGAGAAGCCTGGCGAGAGAGAATGCAGAGGCAAAATGTGCCCTGCTCGAAAGGAAAGTGTGACGCTCAGAGGTGGCACTGGAAGAGTAACTGCTGGCAGTCTAAGTTTCTGGGCAATGAGTTATATGATAAGTCTTCTTGGATACGAGCGGGTCGTCGCAATACTTCCCTGATGCAAGTCCCGATGGAAAGGACTGACATAGAAAGCAAGGGGGGAGCAGGGTGCAAAGGGCCAGCGCCGGGGCAAGAAACATATTGCAGGGGTGTAGTCGACCTGACCGCAACACTTGCTGCTGAAGACGCGCTGCGCTTGAAGGAATGCTGAACAGGAGCCGTATACTTAGATACATGATCGCTATCCTCGAAATATAGCGTGAGGTACAAGGGGGGGGGGGGGGGGGGGGGGAGCGCAGGCTGGTAGACTGGCGTCCGAGAGTAAAAGCTTACCAGAGGTCGAACCCCAAGGAATAAGCGCAGGTGGCTGGTGCACTGGTTTGCGTTTCGCCACTTGGCGCAGTCGAAGAAACCTCAGCTTCGTGTGTTGTGGAGACAAAATCGCAAGCACGTCGATAGGGGCTTTGAAGAGCGGTATATCACAGTAACGTAGGACCACCTCTCGTGTAGCTGGTCGTGCGAGCGATCGCCTGTTCCTGTACCGTGGTGCTGCACTCATGGGGCAGGGCGCCTTTAATAGAGTGCCGCGTTGGCCCTGGGAGGACACATCACGCATGAAGAAACGAGACTTGATTTGCGCGAGCCAAGGGATGCAGTACTCGGGAAGGAAGGCAGGTAGTCAACGCCCGCGTACGCTTAGCTGTAGTCGTGGATGCGTGGGATTTGTAGTGAGGAAGTGTCAGGCTTGAGTCAGGACGGAGAAGGCCTTGAGGGGACGAGCACTGGTGCTGTTGTGAACGAGGTGGCTCCGAAGGCTCGGCATCAGGTAACGAAGGCAACCTTTCATGGCTTGGAAGTTGAGTGCCACAGCTGGTGGAAGAGCAAGGCGGTGGAAAACGTTGGGCAGTAAGGCTTCACAGTTGAGGAGAGCCCGCGCTCCCTTTCATGCAACGTCGGCAATGTAGTAGGTCGGTTTCGCCTGGTAAAGACAGATGGCTGAATGTGTTTCGGGGAGCAGCGGAACAACTACCATGGACAGGGGAGTGCTATCATTCGGATCCAGTGTCACGGCGGAAGGTGGGATCGGCGAACGGCAGGAAGCTGGGAGGCACTGTGCCGGTTGTAGGTGCTCGGGGGCTATCTGTGGTCACGTGAAATGTGGGTGCTGCGGCGATCACATATATTTCACTGGACGACAGGCACCGGCACGGCGAGGCCTACCAAGGTGAGGAGCGAAGCGCCCGACCTGCTCGCTGTCGTCGGGAGGTCTCCAGTGTTCCATGCCTGCTGTCGTCGGTGGTAAGTTTGCAAAGCTCGTGTTCGCTAGCGCGAGAGGTGCGGTGCCGCGATGATGACGATTGCTACAGGATAATACTAACCCTACACGCTACCCCAGCTTAATGCATACACTAATACTCACTAATCCACCCAAACCGACCCAATAATCCCGACCACCCACTAATCCACCTGAATCCATTTTCTCAGGGGACCACATCCAAAATTTGGGGTGTTATGTAATATATGGGGGTGGGTCGATTCGCATTGCATATAACATTTTCTTTAAGAAAGTGCTGAAGAAGGCCCTAAGCTGTTTATGGCCTGCATCAGATGAACGAAAAGGGAGCGCGCATATTCTCTTTGCTGGTATTTTCGTTAAATAAAGGAAAGGAAACGCTTAAACATTAGAGGGCAGCGCAAAAAGGCGCCACAGAACACAGGACGGGAGCTGACTACCAACTGTTTTATTGTAAAGCCGCCTCGTACATTATGAAGCCATAATAAAGCAGGTGACAGACAGGGAGCCAATGGCGCACGAAGAAGAGAAAAAGGGGAGGCGTCATTGAGCGCGCTGTTCGTGTCGGTGCTCACCGTGGCGCTGGTCATCCTGGAGCGCCGGTTTTAAAAGGAGTCACAGAGAGTGCGGCGCAGCGGCGTTGGCATTGCGTCGAAAGGCTGTGGTGGCTTGGTCAAATCATGTCGGTCTTTTATCTAAGCTACAACGCTGAAACATTTCGGGATAGGCACTGAAACTGCTTGGCGAAAATATGAAATGAGATGGTAGACGTATTTAGCAATAAGTTACGCCATTTTGGCTTTGGATTCAATCATGTCCTGTAGGAAAACTGGAGAATAAAATAAAGAAGGCATGGTAAATCTTATCAAAACGGCATTTTCCGAAGCTACCAGATAGCAATAGCTTTCAAGTCGTAGTAGTACTTTTGTCAGGATAAGCTTTCATCCTTACGGCAACTAGATAAAGACTATTCTGTGTCCTGGGCAGCCTGAAGCTACGATTGTTTTGAGAAGCGAAAAATGAACTTCATTCGCAAATACAACAAAGCATGTTGGGAGTTCTGCCTGGTCCTCACTACAACCAGGCGCTAATAAAACGATGAAAAACTAAAAAAAAAGAAGAGCTTGGAGCTTGAAGAAAAGGACGAAGATAAAACAGAAATTAAGTCCGCTTCAGCTCGTGTTCAGAGGTAGTCGTCGTGAAGGCCGAACCGCAACGCAGAGTTTCTTCGGCGCCGCGTCAGCGTCTCTTCTACCGGCGTTGTCGTTCGGCGCCGCAAGAGACGGCGACCAAACACTTGAGGGCGTGCGAACTGGCGTCTCCACCCGGGCGGCATTCGATGTGTTTTGTTTCATTTGTCGTTGAACCCCTCCTCGCGCATACAAAAGTGGTTGCGCTACAATGCAAAATTATTGAGACTGTAAATACCTTCAAATAGACACCAATTCTATAAATGTAAATGGCTGTAAATACAAAGAGTTGTAATGTATATAGCCGCAGATAGATGCAAATTTCTGTATATACAGTTACTGTAAATTTTTGGAAATACAAGTGAATTAATGCACGTAAACGTCCCCTTCTGTTTTACTGTCTGCGCAGCGAAGTTCCTCAGCTCCACGTAAACTGACTTAAAATATCTCCTACCCTTCACACAAAACTGAGAGCAGCACCCCTATTACATATAATTGAACGGTGCCATTTTTACTGCTGCTGCGAGGACACCTCGTCATCGTCCCGGACCACAACATTTACCCGCGCAAAACAATTTTTGCTAACAATGGTGCCACGAAACTAACGATCCTTAAAACTTATTACTGTCTACTCGTCTGCCAAGGAAGAGCAATAAGTGGCGCAAACACCTCAAACAGCGCCTCAAGTGTGCCAGCTGCCATCCTCAAGTGATAATAGGAGCGAACGCCACAGCCCACATCTCCAAACGGCTGGAGGTGCCGCTCCAGCCGGTTGTCGTTGATAAAAACGCTGCGCCGCGGTTGAAGCGAGAGCTACACATGGAGGGGTAAGAAGCAAGAATCTGACAGACGCCAGGAGTAGGCGTAGGACAGCGATATCACCACCGCGCACCTATACGCAAACATGACACAAGCAGTGCTACCATCTGGGTAGCGCCGCAGCGCGGCAACAGCGCGGCGTACCGACGGCTCCCGTTGCGAGGCGGGCAATGCAGCTGGTATTGTAAAAATAGAGGATGCTCTGGTTTTATTCAACCATCCAGGTTCAGCAACGCGGGCTGTGCGCCATGCACGCAGTCCAACATATGCTCCGGACCTTACTAGGTGGTCAGGTTCCGGGCACCCCTCGTGGCATCTGCAGCCCGAATGCTGGCGTAGTGACCACCATACGTCACGGGCCCGCCGATAGCGCTGTAGGTGCCCTGTGGTCAAGTGGGACACCTTTCGCACCACCCTCGAGGATGTCTCTCTGCGGTCATCTACTTTACTTGTGGACTGCATACAAAGTGCGCTTGATAAGGCTACAAACTGTCACCAGGACAGACGTCAATCGCCCGGCGCCGGATGTGGGTCTGCTTAACTTGTTGGCTGCTCGCCGACAAGCGGAGATAGCAACTTCGTTAAAACATTAAGTTGGGCTAGTTGGTAACGGCTTGAAGGAATCATATTCTTAGCGGTAACAAACAGACACAACACCAAGCGGGTGTCCTGTCTGTGTGTATCTTGGTGTTGTGTCTGTTTCTTACCGCTAAGAATATGATTTCTTCAAGCGGAGATAGCAGCTTCCCGAGACTTGACTACTGCGCAAGCACGCAAAAGGCTGAATTACCTTACTGCCAAGGCTCGCACATATGAACGCGATAACTCGCGACGGCAGTGGCTTGCGTGGTGTGAGCAGTTCTCGACAAAGTCATCGCATGCTTCTCTGTGGCGAACGGTTTGGGCGAAGGAACATGGCCCCGTCCTCCTGGCGCAGCGGCCACAGCATATGCTTTGCTGTTAACTAATCTCCGGATGATTTCGCCAGAGAAGCAGCGCAGATGTTTTTCCCCAAGTATGACGCGTTGCTTCCAAGGGTCACAGGACCGGACTTGGTTGGCTCTCCAGTATATGTCGATAAGCTACCACGTACAGCCGACGCCGAGGGAACCACAAGCACATTTTGTATGCCCGAGTTGCTTGCATTGCCGCATTAGATGAGGACTTTCGGAAAACTGCACCCGGTCCGGACTTCGTTCCGTACGAGGTGTACAGGAACTTGAGTTCCGCTGTATTCCTTTCAAGTCCACGCCACCATTAAGAAATTATAGATGGAAGGCTTTGTACCTGAAATCTGGAAATCAGTCATTGTGATCCCCATCCCAAAGTAGGAGAAGCCGCCGACAGACCTTCGTAATTTCCGGCCAATATCCCTTACGCCGACATTGTGCATCTTACCGAAAATATGTACGATAATATTAGTCATGCTGCCATCCCGGAATCCATTGACAAGCTGTATTTCCCGGTTAGAGCGGGCAATTTTGTCAAACCCTTTCTTGAAGGCCGACACTTTGTCATACGCATCAGTGGTGAGGTCATTGGATCATTTGTGCCTCTTCGCGGCGTACCCCAGGGATCGGTATTATTGCCAATATGATTTAATATTGCTTTTACCCCACTTGCTTGGCGCTTAGATGAGTGTCTGACATTAGGTACTTATTGTACGCCGATAACATCACTGTGTGGAGCACTCACCATGACCTGCAGACTGAAGCCGCCGCCCTACAATCAGGCATAGATATTACGTCGACTATTGCTTCTTCAATTAGTCTTCAGCTTTCATTGAGAAAAACTACGTAAGTGTCAGTCGCCAACTGTTGGGGCGCTGTGAACTCACTGCAACACCAATTCGTCTTCATCTATCCGAAGCTCAACTTGAAGAAAGTTCGACCGTAAAAATGTTGGGCATGTCAATACACGAGTCAGAATCAGGGACTGCATGGCTTTCTCGAGCTAAGAAGCAAGCGATTCGGTCTTTGGGTCTCAGACGCAGTGCTGCTAAAACAGGTGTGCCCGCTCTCATGTAGCAATACAGTTGGTGAAGACCAATTCCAGCATTGGACGAGGGCCAATGAGATCGCGTTGAAGCTGTTAATCAAGAGGCAATGAGGGTCATCACTTGCCTTCCCCGCATCACCCCGATCGTGGCGCTCCAAGAATATGAGCAGCTGTATACCTTACATGAGCTGGTGCGAGGACATCGAGGAACAGTGCGTCCGGCATTGTGCTTGCCCTCCAGTCATTTGCCCTTCTTTCCTCTCTCCAAGAGTACGCAGTATATTCAGACTCACAAGCCGCTATACACCAAAAACACAAACGCACCCTAACCCCTTCTCTCCAACTGTGCGTTGAACGAGCGGTCTCCGCACTGCAGCCTTCTAACGTTTTCCTCCGCTGTGTCCCTGGTCATTCAGAGGTTGACGGCAATGAGCTGGCCTATCAGCTCACCCGCGACACACTTTTCAGGGCACCCTTGATCCCCTAGCCCAAGCCCTTGGAGGACGGTGGGAGACTAACCCTTCGATGCACCATAAAAGAGGTCTACCTCGAGCTCCGCCTCGACAAGCGCCTTTACCCTCCCCCTCATCCGTCACTCACGGTGCCGGAGGCCCGCCTTCTTCGGCACATCCAAATGAATGCAGTCATCACCCAGTCCCGCCTCTTTCTCTATCGGTATCGATCGGACCCTTCCTGTCTCAACGGCCCCTGTATCTATGCGGATGTGGCCCATTGCCTCTTCTGTTTCCCGGCTGCTCAGCAGTCGGGTTCCTAACCCCCACTTTCTCTATCCATCACCACCTGGCTGGCCTGGCTTGGTGCTGAATGGGAGGAATAACAGCGACTTCTGGTTTCCCAGGCGGTCAACATGCTCGGCCTGTAAATTATGGTCGAATAAAGGTCTTCTACCACTACAGAGCTGGTGTACCATAGACGTGATGCTCGCCGGCTTAAGTCTCCCCTTACTCACACAACGTGTGCACTTAGGGCATACTGGTATGCTTCGTCGCACTGCATTCTACAGCCGCCTCCACCAGTTCTCCTTCCCTGGCGTTTTGTGCAGCTAAGCGACAACAATCTTACTGATCTACGTCGGCCATTATTTACCCTCGCGGCGGCGTCATTTCGCGAACGAATTACAGAATACACCCATCTGCCGCATCGCTCCATCGTTATGTATGCTGACGCAAGCATCCAGGCCTGCGAAACGACTGCAGTTTACTGCTCTTGCAATTGGCAGTGCAGCGCACACGATGAGGACGAGATTAGACAAACACACGCTCGCGTGCACGCACAGACACACATTTCATCTCGTCCTCGTCGTATGCGCTGCACCGAAAATGTCTAACCAATATGCCCAAGCGCCTTCCTTGTCTGCCCTTGCAAGTCTGCCCTGAACAGAAGGTCCAGGTTTCGCCTCCCAAAACCTCCATCCTGCTCCTGTGCGGAGATGCTTGCGGTTCAAGAGGCACTTTGCTCTGTGGCCGCCGTTCCCATGCTAACTACGCCCCGCATTGTCGCTGTCACCGACGCCCTTCTCATCACACGCCTACTACGACGCGTCAGTCGAACCCAAGTTATTTGCCAAAAATCTATCCTCTAGCGGCACGAATCGCGCAGCAAATTCGTGTTGAGTCTGTGCCACGTGACCTCCTGAGCTCATAAAGCCGTGCAGATTCAGCGACCCGCCTTGCGACCCCAACATCGTTTTTTCCTCGAGTCCTCACTGTGGATTACACCACCCTCCATTTAATAAGAAAGGAACACTCCGGCGCTGCACAAGTGTTCTAATCCCTGCGTGTGCGGTAACCCTCCCCAGTGGCCTTACCCGTGCAGAGGAGGTTGCGCTTCGGAGGATCCGGGTCGGGGACGCCCTAACTCCAGCCGTGACACGAAAGTGGCTGCAATTCCGAGGTTTTTTATCCCCGCCCCAGGTGCCCAGTCTGCGAGAACTGAGGCTGAGGCTGATACTGACGCTGATATTCACCACCTGCTGTGGATTTTCCCGGCGCTGAAGCCGACAAGAATTCAGCACCTGGCTGCAGCGGGTCTATCGCCGAGCAATCCTGATTCATAGACCTCTTGGACGCATGGACCACGTCATCGTTCACTTTTCGGCCTCATTAGAGCTTTTTTTTTATTTATTTAAGCATCCTCGACATTCATCATTACTAGGGCCCGGAAATTTAGGCATTTGCCTAAACATGCCTATAAATGCCTAAACGGGGGGTTTTTGCACTTGTCTGCCTTTTCGTCATTTTTTAGGAAGTACTACCTATTTCACCGCATTTTTTTGCCTATAAATGCATAAAAAAGGCACTTTGGTCCTCGGCGCCGTTTTTCAATTTTGAGACATCTGTCTATGTATGGTGAAAGGCACGCGCCGATGCACGAACAAAAGGCGCGGGTCTTGCCGAAGGTTTTTCGCGAATTGTAACTTGAACGCAATGCAACGAACTGTTTATCTCGAAGTGTAGCAAGAGACGGGTTTGGAAAGAGACCTGACGTACATTAGTGAAAAACTTCTCAAAATTGACGGAAAGGATGACAATGTTGGAAAAGGCTGGACTCTCAATAGATTAATCGTTGAAGGTAGTGGCAGAAGTACCAGCAGCACTTCGAGGACTGGAAGGAAAGGGTGCTACTGCTTGTACGAAGATGCAACAATTGGTAGAAAAAAATAGATGCCTAGAAACAATTTCCCAAATCAGAGACTTTGTACGCGGAGACGATATTGCCACATCACCTGAAGGCCTAAGCCTTTATCAACTCTCATGTTTTAGGTTCGCGCCACTAACTTCATGTGATGTCAAAAGAAGCCTTTTAAAGTACAAAGCTATGCTTAGCAAAAACCGAAGGAGCTTCAAGTTCGAAAACCTGAGAATGCGCTTTATTACTTCAGTTGAGGACTGCGTACGCTCCATGCTTGACTTACAAATCTTGTACATATGAACAGAGAGTATTATTCAAAGCGCCTATTTTTGCTTTATAGCGCCTATTTCAATATTTTTTAGAGCCTAGATGCCTGCCTATTTCGTGGTTCTTTAGTGCCTAAGTTTCCGGGCGCTAATCATTACAGACCCTTTTATGCCCCGAGGCTATAAACATTGCCGAAAAAAAAACGCAGCAGCTGGTATCCGCGGCTGAGCGGGCATCCGAAATTAAACAACTGAATGCATTCGAGAACACAAATCTTATAGATACCTATCCACGGCTGCTAGAATTGTTCCAGTGGTGTCGAAATGAACGCTTTCCACAGTCTAACAGAAAAGTCAGCGTCGCTGGTGTCAAAGAGCTCTTCGCTCAGTGGTATTTGCCGCTTGTTGATTACATTTGCTTCCCCGCCAAGGCATGCGCGGCGGCGCGCCACGGCTTCTTCGCTCTATGCATCTCCAGCCGGATGTTGCGCCGCGGTGACGTTTTCTGCCGCGCTAATTGCGTCAGAAAAAAGTCAGGCGGCAGTTAGACTCTCACGAACCGAGTTTCACGTAGCGAAAGCAATGTAGTCTCCTTTTTTCGCTGACGAACCCGCTCACGGCGAGCGATATCTACTGGATGGCCAGAAGCGGCTTCATGCAATGTTAGAAGATGTAGTTCACTATACGTGCGCTCCTTAGCGCGATCTCCTTCCTCCTTAGCGCCTAAGCCAGGCGAACAGCTCTACTTACATATACCCCATACCTGACGTCACAACTGTGAACTGCAGCACGTGAAACAACGCGATAACCACGTGCCTTCCTTATTTCCTCCGCCGACGGCTTGCAAGGTCAACATTAAATGTCAAAGTTCAAGATCAAAGTTGAAGGTCAAATATAAAAGTCAGAAGTGAAGGTCAAAGTTTAAGGTCAACGGTGGTCCAGTGAACCACACATGGTTAGGTATATGTGCATAGCAACACTAGCCATGACTTATCTCAAGGTCCTTCGGAAGCTAACGGCCAAATGCGTCCAGCTATAGTAGTACAGTAATACAGCTTTCTCTACAAGAAACGCCACATGAATCCCGAGCTTTAAACGCACCTTCGTGGGTTGAACCGCGTTGCGGCCGCCGCTGTCGCTGTAACCGAGCGAACGAGATTACCGCCGCTCGCTCATAGATGGCGCCACAGTGGTGCGTGCCGTAGCGTGCCGTCGTTCAGGTAGCGATAAGCAGAGTGCCCATTTTTGCTATGGTTGATTCCGGAGCTGAAGTCTTGGTCGTTCCGCTTGTTTTCCCCGGAGTGCTTTCGCGGTTACAGCCGCCACGCGCAGTATTAAAGGGCCACTGCCCAGGGTCCGGACAATTTTGAAAAACAAGCCCACTGCATAGATGAGGCATCGAAGATAACCTCTGCAAAATACTAGAGCCATGCGCGCCCCGAAAAGCTGCGAAAATTCAAATCAAAGCCCGTTCGTTCTTTCCTTCCTTCAAAAACGGGCCCGGCCCACTACTCTGCACCCCGCTGACGTCAAGGGGGGCTACTTTCGCTAAAGGCACTCCATTTGGTGCATCGTTCTGACTGACGGGAGAAGGTTGGGCGTAGCCTTGGCGTCGCGTCGTCTGCACAAGGCTTTCCGCCGCGCCTTCTGTTCTGGCTCATGCCTACAAACCCGCATGAAGGAACAAAAAAAAAAACTGCGGAGGGAGCGTGCGGCGACAGCCTTGAACCCTAGCCATAAAAAGTAAAAAAATAGTAAAACTGAGGGAGTTGGTTCGCCCCCCCTCCCCCCCCCCCCCCCCCCCGCCGTGATCACGTCACGAGACGCTCTGCGTGCGCGCTCCCTTCTCAGTTTCTTTTCTTCTATGCGAGCCCCCCAAAACAAGGTTTTAATTAGTAGTGCAGCAGAGCCTTTCCCTCGCTCGCCCACTTGACCGCTCCGCACACACACCGCTTATCTTTCGTGCATCTTGCGTACGCCTTGACTCCAATGAATGACATATGCTTTGGAGCGGAGAAAAGACACAAACACAAATAAATAAATAAATAAATAAACACAAACACGCATGGAGAAAAGCAAACGGGCGGTTGCCGGGTCCGCGCTTCGCCGTGTGTTTCGAACACAACCGACTTCCGCCCCTCCGCTCGTGAAACGGTGGGGAGGCCTAAAAGAAAATGAAAAGGTGGCTCGTTAACTGGGAATGACAAACAGATGTATGAAAGGATGCGCTCGCTAACAAGTCTAGGTGGTCGAGCCGATCGCGCCTCTCGATCGTTCAGTGTGCGGAGAAAATGCAAAAACCAAGAAAAGAATTCTATTGAAGGCGGGGCCATGACGTCGCCCTGTGACGCACTCCACAGACACCACGCCTCCGGCTTACACCGGAGAAGGAAGGGGTGATTTTGCCTTGCCGAGCCTACTCGACGAGGAGCGGGAGAGAAGAATTTCGAGGAGGGAATGGAAGGAGAGGAGGCTCGCTCAAAGAGAGGTAGAGAGTGTCCGCTGCGCTGGGGTGGGCACGGGCCCTTTAGACACGCGCTCCCGCGCGCTTCCTCCTCGCAGTTGTGCAACGCGCCGCCACACAGGCGGGCACTGCTGTGAAATATGCGGCAAGCGATAGATTGTCTGCGTCGGCCTCGCCACTCACAGCGTTGTCTTCCTAGTATGCAACTCCACCTACATACAAGTATCTCTCAAATTCTTTACCTCTGTATATCGCAAAACCAAAACACCCACAGAGGTCCGCCCCAATTTCGCATTTCTGAGTACCGTAATTGTGCTTATATTTTTTAATGCGATAACATTAGGAGGGCCATAACGGCGAAAACTGTCGAGCGGTTTAAGCGTCGGGGGCGTGCGTCAAGCCCCCACTTGCTATATGATGTTGAGGGTCATTTGCTTCTCTGCACCTGCTCCCTATCAATTGTCCCTCTCACCGCATACCCCTCTCTCTCTTCTTCCCCCTCTCCGCCTGTAAGGGTTCTCGGTGGAGACGCCTCAAGAAGCACGACTCAGCTACCATCACATAGCAGGTGGGCGCCCCACAAAGATGATGGACAGTTTTAGCCTTTACGGCATCCTGCTGCTGCTGCCGCATTAAATTCAAATCACTAAGAAAATCACTCAAACAACTGCAATCCTACGTGCAAAACCGATAACCTCCGAAAGAACGATTTTGCAAAAATGAAGCTTGCAGGAGCTATTCCTTGTAGCACTGACTCCCGGAAACAGCAACCTGTTTCTCACAAGCCCTGCCGGTTTCTGTGTGCCAGTGGAAGTGTACTTCGCTTAACCGCTGCGCCACTGCTCTGGTAATGGTATGAGGGCTCACCGCGGTTTATGAATTAGGCATATTTTGCCTAGTTGAGTAGTCGGAACTAGAAGAGAATCAGAATTGGAATATATTTGGGACTGAAAGACAATGAACTCAGAATCGGAATAGCATCATAAATGGAATTGACTGCAGAGTGAAAGAAACATGAAAGATTCTGAAAGAAACATGCTATCGCATCTCCTCTCTATTGATCAAACTGATCGCCTTGAACTTTTTCCACTTTTAGCCTGTAAAAATAGTTGCATTAGCGCTTGCGCGAAGACATCAGTGATAACTACTTCCCGTCAAAAATTCTCCCAAGCGCTGGATTACGGTGCTCATTGAGGCTGGCGGTGTTGGTCACAAATTTCTAACGATAATAAGCTGTCGGGAAAACACAGCGTTGTGTGAATGCGGAGGTGCTGAAGCAGTGACGAAGAAATTTGATTTAGGCACTTGATTTGCACCTCTCGCTCTTAGTGCACCCACTACCACGGTGTAGTCAACACTGCGGTCAGCCCACTATCGTCATCCAACGTGTATCGACCGTCGGTCGGAACAAAGAACAGACCAGATCAAGGCAGAATGAACGGCTGGTTTATTGCGGTCCGTACATTTATAGGGCCGCGGGAAAAGAAGGTTAGCGTTAACTGGAGAGAAATGAGTATAGCCAGGGTGTCGAACCGGAATTTTTTCGGGTTCGGTTCGGGCTCGGATTCACGCCTTTCGGGTTCAGTTCCGGGTTCGGCTCCAGAGGGCCATTCCGTTCCGGTTAGAACCGGTTCGGACCGTCCCGAACCGGTTCAAACGGGTTCAGGACAAAAAAAAATTAGAACGCAAATGAGTTTCAGTCAACCCTGCTATGCGTTTTCATTTTTTCTGGCACATCGATATACAAAATAAAAAACGCAAAGATTTGTTTACGAGAACATAAAACTGTGCTAGTTGTAAGAGTTCATGCTTAAGCAGCGCAGTAAACAGGACACAAGGAAGACTGGAGACAACACAGGCGCTAAATAACAACTGGTTATTACATTCTCGGAGAAGTGTATGAAGGCGCAGGACAAGTGAACAATCCAAAAAAGAGAAGAACAAAGATTAAAACTAAAAAAACCATACTGCGCATGCACATCATAGTCGAGTCATGACATCTTTCTCAACGAAATACGAAGACTATATTCCATAGTAGACAGCACTCCGCTATCTCCTGGACCTCACACAGTTTCCAAGAAAGCCTGACTCCTTCTCTACCAAATTGGTGGATGGTGAAGCAACATGCTCATCTGCTTCCTTCCTGATCATAAAGGCCTCCACCATCTCCCTACAAATTCGATCAGGGTGATTAAACAGGAGACTTGTCTTTCTAAGTGGGGAGGCAATTAGCATTTGTTGGAACACCACAGATGGGTGAAAAAAGTAGCGGTGCCGTACAACTTGGCTTTGCATTGCAGCGAGTGCAACGACTGCTTCCCCCAGTAGATAAGACAAGTGTCGTCTTTAATAACCCTGTTTGAATATGTAGCAAGTTCGGCGAGGCCTATATGATCAGGAAGGGAGCAGATGAGTGCGTTGCTTCATCATCTATCAATTTGGTAGATAAGGAGTAAGGCTTTCATGGCAATTGTGTGAGGTCCAGGAGATAGAAAAGTGCCGTCTACTATGGAAGATAGTCTTCGAATTTCGTTGAAAGAGACGTCATGACTCAACTGTGATGTGCATGCGCAGTATGGTTTTTAAACTTTAACCTTTGTTCTTCTGTTTTTGGGGTTGTTCCCTAAGTCCTGCGCCTTTATATACTTTTCCCAGAATAAAATAACCAGCTGTTAGTCGGCATTGGTGTCGTCTCCCGTCTTCCTTTTGTCGTGTTTACTGCGTTACTTAAGCATGAAAAATTCTTTAAAGCGAGATGTTCTCAATTTACCCACTTTACTTATTGTCCTCAGCAAATACGAATTTACGGCAAGAGCCAAAAAATGAAACGAACTCGAAATTAATGAAAATCGGCTATGTATATGCTATAATCCACCTTATGAAGTGTAACGCGAAAAGCCGGTGGATTTTGCATCTACAAGACCCTCCTGCTTGAGCAGTTTGGGAAACCCCATCGCGCGAGTTATAGGTCTCCCTTGAAGCTTGAGCCAGTTGGGACTTTCTCGTACGCAGTGCACTTACGGGGCCCCAAAATTGCCGCCCTACGCGCCCTCTACGTTCCGCGCACTACTGAGAAACGAAACTGCCATGTATCGGTACCTACATACAGACGGACACCTTTCCGTCGCCCCGAAACCGACTTGCCAGTCCCCCTCCTTTACTAAATGGTAAGAAAATGCGCGAGAATTCCTCCACCGCCCATTTGCCGTCCAACGAGAGCCTCGTGGGAGCACAGGCTCTCCCTAACATCCAGAACTTACCAAACATATTTTATTTAAATCACCTATTCGCCATTGCCTTTGTGACTCATGTTATATATCCCGAAACCCTATAGCTCAGTATCTTCTAAAACACAGCTAATCGTGGCTTCTCACTATAGTACAGTAAGAAATTACGACACTGACTTATTATGATGACGCTAGTCTCCTCTCTTCTGATAAAGATAGTATCATAAAAAACACACGCTTGGATGGGTTAACGCTCTGTTTTTGCACAGACACAAATTGTCGACAGCGCGGCCGCGATGGCTCAGTGGTTACGGCGCTCGGCTGCTGACCCGAAAGACGTGGGTTCAATCCCGTGCGCGACGAACGAATTTCGATGAAGGCGAAATTCTAGAGGCTTGTGTACTGTGCGATGTCAGCGCACGTTAAAGAACCCCAGGTGGTCGAAATTTCCGCAGCACTTCACTACGGCGTATCTCATAGCCTGAGTAGAATTGGGACGTTAAAATCCAATAAACGTCACCAAACCAAACAAATTGGCAACATGTTTGTTGCCACCTTGAGCTGCAACATTCTTGCAAGTGCAGCATTGTGCGAGGAAGGAGATATGCTTGCACTACATTGAATGTTTGCTACTTTTTCTGGGGCGCTATCAAAGGGAACCTTTGCATCAACAGTATTTTTTGCGCCCTTGATAGAGTGATAAAGAGTGGTTAATCTGGCGTGCACCATTTGCCCACGAACTTGTTTCAGGCATTTATTTTAAAAACTACAAACAACCCCTTTCTGGCAGCTATGCTTAATAGGCGACTAAGCTATGCTTAATAGGCGACTAAGTGCTCGCCTGTCTTTTCTGGACATGCTCGCGAGAAAACCCGCGTCGATGGCCTTCGAGGGCAATAATTGCCTACGCGTTCGCCGGCTCGGCAAAGCATCCCTAATGGAATAATGGCGGTGCGCGTGAGGCGGGGGCATCGTCGAAAGCGGAGCTACTGACCATGGTCGCGGATCAACTAACAGCAGCGATTTGATAATTTTGAAATCCTTGCTGGCCATGCTGGTCAAGTGGTATGCATAGCCTGCCCAGTCGTCTCCATCTTTTGCGCTGCTACCATGCGCAGGCATTGTCATACAGCGGACAGAACAACGGATGCATTCTGCGTCACAAGCGCTGCGCTACTTCTTCGCTGCATCAGCCCAGGAACGACCGAACCTCAAAACATACGTGACCAGGCGCATGGAGATTTCTGGCAGCGCTTCGTTGATCCATAGCCGACCAGATGTTTCCTCGGATAACTACGTTCCTGCGGACCACAAAGTCGCAGAAGCGCCTGCTCTGACGGAGACGTTCAACACCAAGTGCGAGCTCTCCCTGCTGCCAGGAATCTCATTTATGTGGCCGCCCTGCCACCAGTTGCTATGCACATTTCATACATGATTAGTTATACCCGTCCCTAAATTTGATAGTTGGCTGCAAGGTCTCGACGAGGATTAAATGACCGCCCTAGGTAGCCAGGGAAGAGCAGCGACAGGCTCTGCTTTGCACAAGTAGGCACGCATAAAGCCCGACCCACATGGAGCGGTTTTCTCGCGAACGGCCGCCCGGCGGCGGCCGCTTGGCCGCCGGCGGCCGTTCGCCGCCGACCAAGCAGTGCTAGAGACGTTCGCCCGGCCATAGCCTCCTCTGTGCCTGGTCAAAGGCTGCTGAAGCGCCGTCTGACTCCGCCGTGTTTCTCCGCGGGGCGGCGCTGCCAGCCCAGGATGGATTAGAGTCACTGGAAGGATGGATGGACGTGCGCGTAGTTGCGGCCGGCTGCAGGGGCTTCGGCGGCCGCGGAATAAATGTGGCCTTTGCCTACTCCACAAACGACCAACTCGTCCTAAGCCATTACCAAAAGTATATGAAAGCAAACATTCGGCAACACAAAAACGACGTCCGCAACTATGCAAGAAAGCGCGCAGTCCTCTAACCGAACATTCCTAAGACACACAATCAACATCGACGAAACCAGTACACTCAGAGTCGGAACAAGTTAGCAAAAACGCGCCTAATCCTTGTGCACTGAAATGCGCAGCAACCCGGAATAAAGCGGCGCTAAAAACAGATTTCGAATTAGCTGAATGAAGCCCGGCCGGCGACAGAAGCAGACGGCCTGCACAAGGCGCCGAAGAAGTGCCAAGCGAAACAGTTCCTAAGCAAGGAAACATATCAAGCGCTTGTGATGACGACAAAATCAAACGTTGAATGCGTCAAATACCTCATTGTTAAAGAGGGGTTCAAGTTTGTTCTGACCAGAAAGTTTTCTTCGGACCCCATAGAGTCGTTTTTTGGCTGGTTAAGGCGGTCTGCAGGAAGCAATGATCAGACAGATGCTAGAGCGGTACTCGCTGGCGTAGAGAAGGCCTTAAAAACTGGGTTAGTGTCTGCTTCCCAACACAGCAACGTAATAGAAACGGAAAGGCAAGCACTTGGAGCACTGAACAGTGCACAGAAACTTGCAGTCACCCAGCGCGCGGACGACTTTCCACCGGAGGCGAAAAGTCTCCTTGAAGACCTTCTCAGGACACAGAAAACGTTGCTGCCAGCGCCAGACACTGCAGCACTTGCGATGTTAGGAGGTTATTTGGCTCGCGTCATTCAAGAAAAAATTGATTGCAGCAGCTGCAATGCTCTTCTCACGCGACCAGCCTCATCTGTGCCCAGTGACAGTTTGATCCGTCTTCAGGACAGAGGAGGCCTCCTTTATCCTTCAACGCAGTTTTTGTATGTTCTGTACGCCCTCAAGAGCTACGTCGAGGTGTTACTCAACAAAAGACGGTTCTTATCAAAACCCCTGCAAGCTGCAGTCAACAATGCAGTTGAGGCTCTTGCAGAACATGGAGCACTGAAATGTGAGCTTACGTCCAATGACCACCACAGCCAGCTTCTGAAACTCATCTGCGCAAAGTTTTTCCGCCCTGTTTTTGCGAACTATGCCTTATCGGTGACGGACAGGAACGATGTAGTGAAACCGCTGACATCAAAGCCTCTATCTAGAAAGATTTTGAAGTTGTGAAAACATTTTTTCATGTATGTTTTATTCTATATACGACAGTAAAATTTTTTTCCATTCACTCATCGCTCACAAAAATGCTTCCTTAATGTTTCTGCTTATATATTGGGTCAGATACGACCTATGCTAAGAATACGTGTTTTGTACAAAGAGGCACAGTAACAATTACCGTCGATATGGCTGTAAACTTAGGCATTCATCTCGGTACTGGAGCAACGTTCGATGCGTATGCCCGGCCGCCGATTTCATATTTTCCTTGATGAGCAGCTTTTACTAAAGTACATGTGCACATGGCTTAACAAAAACAATTTAGCACTTTAACGATCGTGTCCGCACATCAATCTTACTAAACGGAGAGTAGTATACACAGTAGCAGAATTGCGCGCCGTCTTTTACGCTGCGTGCAACTCCTGCCGCGTCGTCTGCTCCATCCTGGGCTGCGCGTGCCACTCGTCGGCAGCTTCGCGTACTAGCTCGAACGGCGCCTAACAACGGCGTTTCCCGCGATTGAGCGGGCACGAAAAAAATAGAGGAGGCTATGGCCCGGCGGTCAGCCGCTCACCGGAAGCGGCGAATGCGAGCTCAGCGCGGACCAATGAGGGCGCTCTGCTCCCGCATCTAGCTTCCGCCCGATTTCCGCCGCGCGGCGACAAACATGGCGGCGCCCTTCGAAGCCGGACCCCTCGCTTCGGACTGAATTCTCGTCGTTGCTGCCTTTTTCAGTGCGTTTACTGGCCGTAAATGGAGCACCGTTCTTTCGCTTCGTCTCAGCTTGCCTACAAGAAAACGTATAAGCGATAAATTTGGTTTATTTTTTATTTAAAGCGAGAGTTCTCCCACTTCTAGGCTTACGAGGAGAGTCGGTTTGTTTACAGTATCAAGACGGCTGCTGTCTGGCGGCGGTCGCCTGTTTTAAGCATGAAATGCTTTTAGCCCCCGTTGTCGGCAGTGTGGTGACGTCACGCCGAGACCGAGAGCCATCATCCGGGCACTGAAATCCAGTCATCCGGGCACTGAAATCCAGATATCCGGGCACTGAAATCCAGTCATCCGGGCTCTAAAACGAGAACATCCGGGCACCGTACGAGACTTAGCGAGATTTAACGAGACTCCGTAAGCCCTCCTACGCGACCGGCATGCAAGCGCTGGTTGGTCTCCAAACGAGACAAAAAAATAACTGCTGCCAGTGCCTTCTCAATGTTTATCAAGATATCAGTGGAGCTGTGGGTTTGATAACGCACGGAATTATAATTTCCAATTTCTAATACCGCGTGCAAAAACCACATAAATTGCATGTTGCACTTCGTTGTCGTACGTGATCCGGGGGAGAAGCGCTGCGTTCAAAGGGCAAGGCATCGTGCCGAACGGGTGGTGGCGTTCCTCCCTTCCTTTACGGTGCGGTTCGGGTGTCCACCGAGATGGCAGAGAATTACTGCGCCATTTCCTTTCCTCAAAAAACCTTGCGTTCAAATGACAAGGCATCGCGCTGAACGGGTGGTGGCGTTCCTCCCTTCCTGTACGGTGCGGTTCGGGTGTCCACCGAGATGACATTAGGCCCGTAAACATTTCATGCTTACTCTACTCTCGGTTACGGGAGAGGCAGAGATTTTTTCGCCGTATGTGGTGCAGCACGGCGAACGCGCGTCGGCGTCCCGCCGCTCCGCATGAAATTCGCAGCGTCTGTTCGCTCCATGTGGGTCGGCCTTAACGCAGTTTTATAGAAATAAACCCAACTTTTAGCACCCTTAGTATTTTTGGCTGTCGTGCGAACAATCCACTTGCTACGAACATCAGATATAACGAACGGAAGCCGCGTGACCATCAGGTTTGTTATAAGTGGGCTCGTGGCTTCAATCGGCCACAAAATCCTTTTCCATGCTTCAGACATGGACCTTACATGTTAGGACGAACCTTCGCGCGAAAGGGACGTTTGTGCCGTGGTCAGCGCATTTCTACCTGTGCGAGCAACGAGAGATATAAAATGATATTTTTTTTTCGTGATGCTGTGTTCTTTTGGGACATACTTAAGGAGTCTCTTAAAAACCCCATTGACATCATGAAGTTCTTTAAAACATTTATGTCTGCAATAAAAAACTCCGGAATTCCATGCGAACTCTTCGTGTTGATGGACCCGCAGGATGGATGAACACGCAGAACCGCCGCGTTCAACGAGGTCACTGTTCAGACAACAGTGCGCTTTAACGCAGGAGGAATACGCTCCACAAGTTCAACCTCCTGACTGGTTCCCCTTTCTTGACGTGTGCACCGTCTGGAATTCTCATGCGCTGGCAGAGAAAGGGACTCATGGTGGCATGAGGCCTTGTGCCTAGATCGCTGAATTCGACGCGGTCAAGTAAGGCCTGAGGAGGGTCAGAGAGGTTCCAAATATTCCATGCAAAATCCATAAAAAGAAGCCTAGAAGACAGCCGAGTAGCCTAAAGCATCTGTAAAGAGAGTTTTCTGTTGCGCCGCCATTGGTACGAATCCCACTCGGAGTCAGAGGATAGAGTATGCATACTCTTTTAGTTGTTCTTTTTACTGCGTTAACAGTATACCTTGCTTTCCCAAAAATAACCGCACTGTGTGTGTGTGTGTTTGTGTGTGTGTGTGCGTGTGCGTGTGCGCGTATGTGCGTGTGCGTGTGTGCGCGTGCGAGCGTGCGCGTGTGTGTGTGCGTGCGTGCGTGTGTGTGTGTGTGTGTGTGTGTGTGTGTGTGTGTGTGTGTGTGTGTGTGTGTGTGTGTGTGTGTGTGTGTGTGTTTACCGTGCATTCACCGGTAAAAATGCACCTTCAAAATCTTTCACCCACCTGTACCAGATATAGCCGAGGCGGATTGTTGTGAAGGCTCAACGTATTGAGTCGCCCGAGCGTTGTACGAAAAAAACGCCAACAATCATCAGCCTGTCGTGTCAGACACCAAGAACCGGAAGTATGACAGCGAGAAGTAGACATAAGTCGCCAGACAGAGATTTCAAGTTCGAGCAGTGCGAGAACAGCGGATGGAACCGCGCGCTGGTGGCTGGCAGCAATTTTTTCTCAGAAGCAGAACGATTTCAGCGAATCTGCATAATGAAATCACTTCATAGCAGTTACATTTAATCGCAGTAGCATCTTTCTGGGAGTAATCACTATCGCATGCCAGGGAGCGCATATATTTCCGCATTTCCCTTTTGATTATCCGGTATTTAATTTTTTTCTTATCAGTACATCTCCACCCTTGCCAAGAACCCGCCTTTCGTTGCTTATTTCCGTCGCGTGCAAACAAGAATATGCGGATTCTAAAAAAAAAGCAGCTGCACCCATTTATACATCCTTCTTTTGGTAATACTAGTAGTAATATCGTGGGTTGAACGTGTCGAGTAGACATGGAGGCTCTAGGATAGACAGTGTAGTGGAGGGTTAACGAAGATCAGCTGGGGATCCTCCTGATTTTTGTATTTTTTGGAATCAGCAGCCGAGCTCCACAGTCACTGAGCCATTTTTTTTTCTTTGTTGCTCTACATCGTGGGAGGTTTTATTTAGATTCTGCTGTCTGAGACAATGAGCACTACTCACTGCGGTGGCTCGTGGGTAGGGCGCTCGGTTTACTATTCGGTGTACCCGGGTTCGAACCCGGCCCCGGCGGCCACGTTTACACGGAGGCGAACCGCAAAAGGCACCGTGTGCTGCGCGATGTCAGTGCACGTTAAAGGGCAACTGCGCCACTTTTTGAGAATTTCGCGATACTCAAGGATTCAAATCTATATAGGCTGTAGGTAAAACATGCTAAATGTTTTTGCACTACCATTTAGAATAGTGACGTAATCGACGATTAAATTTTGCGCTTCTCCTGAAAGCAATAGAGGAGTGCAAGGAAGTTCAGTGCGACGTCACGGAAGGTATGATTTCCAATTACCGCTGCCGTCAGCCACGCCCTGCCGTGCCTCGTTGGACGCTGCCAAACAACGTTTGGCAGGCTTTGCCTTCTGTGGCGTTGGTTTTTTTCCTTCAAAGCAGGCGTTTATGCGTTGGCAATGTACCGATACCTTCGATGACGTCATCATGCGTCCCCCACTTAGCGTTGTGCGCTGCGGAGAAGCTTGAAAACCGTCGCAATTTTAATTGGTGATTACGTCATCGTTTCAAATGCTGGGCCGAAAGCAGTTAGCATACTTTACCTGGAAGTTTCACGCATTCGACCCTTTTAAGCTCGTCGATTTCTAAAACATATGCAGTTGCTCTTTAAGGATCCCCAGCTGGTAGAAATTATTCCGGAGGCTTCCCCTACTGCGCCTGTTTCTCTTTTTTCTTTCACTCCCACTTTCCTCCCTCTCTTACGGCGCGGTTCAGGTGTCCATCAAAAAGTGAGACAGTTACTGCGCCATTTCCTTTCATCAAAAAGCACCATCACAACGTTGTTGGATCCTCGCGCTAATATTTCATGTATTTGTGGGAAATGACGCTAACAAAAGAAATGCATTCTCAATCGGTGCTTATATGACTATAGACACCCAGTTTTATACCTTTTCTCCTTCCAAATGATGCCGTAGGTATTAGAATACATGGACCACCGTGTGGTATTCGCCTACTGCCACTAAATAATTTACAAAATAATTTTTTTCTCCTATGTTGTCCCAGTTTCATCAACTGATGGATGGCTGTGACGTGAGTTTAACATTAGGTCACGTGAGGCACGGGAAAACTAATACAAACGCTCATACGTTGTTTTGACTCACTATAGCACTTAAATCAGCCGCCTTCAAGACATATAATTACAACGAACGACGTATCAGCAGTTATATTGCCGTTTTATTGCACCTCACGCGACCTAATTTCCACTACACGTAACAGCCATCGTTATGTTGGTGAAACCGAACAGGGCATGAAGAAATTTAAATATAAATTATTTATTATGCGTTGGTGAAATACAACGCGGTGCTCCGTGTACACCAATGTCTAACGCATCATTTGAAAGAAGAAAGCACGCAAGGAAAAATTTGATCTGAAAAATTTGATTTGAAAATTTGAAGGACCCTTTCATCGGTACTACATCACCTTCTTCAAGGACATCACCTTCTTCAAGGACTGCTAAGTTCCGGTTGTTGTGGCATGACTGTTGATGCTTTCCGACATGGATGATCAACTGTAGGCGGAAGGCGGGCAAAGGGATGCTAAGATGCCTTCCAGAGGCAGCTCTCCAGGTGACCGGTTCTTCCAAAAGATTTCTTTTGTAATTTTGTACGTCAAGCCAAAAATCGTCCTTTTGGTCACTTCTTTCCTTAAAGGGGCCGAACACTGACCGAAACCTGCCTTGAGATTATGGCGTAAGTTCTGAGATGGTGCTTCGAAATGTAGGAATTGAGCACTGCAATATAAAACCCGAGCCGGGCTAATGGCCATATTAGACTACTTGGAATCAGCTCTAGCAGTTTCGTCTGAAACTGACCCCATTCATGTAGTCGAGGGTTTGACGGCATAAATTAAATTGTAAATTGTTTTTTTTTTTTTTTGAGGAAAGGAAATGGCGCAGTATCTGTCTCACATATATCGGCGGACACCTGAACCGCGCCGTAAGGGAAGGGAGGAAGGTAGGAGTGAAAGAAGAAAGAGAGAAAGAGGTGCCGTAGTGGAGGTCTCCGGAATAATTTCGACCACCTGGGGATCTTTAACATGCACTGACATCGCACAGCACACAGGCGCCTCTTGCGTTTCGCCTCCATCGAAACGCGGCCGCCGCGGTCGGGTTCGAACCCGGGTACTTCGGTTCGGTAGACGAGCGCCTTACCACTGAGCCACCGTGGCGGGTTGACGGTATACCGTCTGGTAAGGAATCATGGTGATGAGGTTGCTGGTCACTGGCCAAAGTCAATAAAGATGGAAAGACGTTTCGGGAGTGCTACGGCTCCCTTGTTCACTATCTTCCATTCACCATCGTGTGTACACGGACTCTCAAGCTGCCTACCGGGCATGCGCCAACATTCTTTATACGGACCCTGTAATGCAGAAGACAAGGCATAACGCACGCCTGCTTCGCAAACGCGGTCAGCACGTTAGCATCCATTGGGTCCCCGCGCACTGCGGTATCCCTGGGAACGAGAAGGCTTATAGACTAGCACGCGCTCATCTCTCCACCGTGCTAGCCAGAGCTTCCGATACTCTTCCTCCTTCCGTCGCTACCACAACTGAGGTTGCAGTTCCGATCGCGGAGAAGCTTGCGATGAAACTTCATCGCACCGCCTACCTCACGGCAGTGGGCAACCCCCTCTCTATACTTGCACTTCCCCCGATGGTATTCACGCGACGAGAATCGGTCCTGCTGCGGAGGATCCAAACAGGCACCATTCTAACTCCTTTCTTGTTGAACCGCTTTCATCGGGGTGGCACGAGGCCGCCTGTATCCGGTTCCTGTTCCAGGTGCAACTGCCGTGCGGATCTGAACCACCTGTTCTGGGAATGTCCTCTCTACACACCATTTCGTCTTCTAGCCCTGGCCACCGTTAAATGGGGACCATGACTTCTTCTGTGTGGACCTGGGCCTGCCCCTATACCTCGTCTCGAGGTCGTGCCATCGAGCTCTGGCGGGCACTCCTCGCGTTCATCCAGGACTCGGAGGTGCCGCTGGTCGACGATCGGCTCCGCAGTGCTCACGAGAGGCACGCTGCCTCCACTTAGCTGCCTCCAGGAAGTTTTAATAAAAGGAAGGCAGCCTTACCCTTTCTCCTTTACAATACCCTTTACCCTTCCACCATAGCGCCTTCAGCGCATTCTAATGGTGAATAAACGTGGTTTCAATCAATCTGCAATATAAAAAAACGAGGGTCTATAATTTTAATTTGGCATTGAATATCAATAAAAAGCTATCTTCCAGTGAAACCCGCCATTATCACTGTGGTCCAACACGTGACCAAATCTCAATAAAATATCGCTAATTTGTTTTAAGTGAAAAGTGTTTTTTTTTTTCAGGAGTGCTCGTCATCATCATCAAAATCCTGACGATGATCATTGCAGGGCCAAGGCTCCTCCCCCGTCTCTCCAATTAACCCTGTCCTTCGCCAGTTGCGGCCACCGTATCCCCGCAAACGTCTTAATCTCATCTAACTTTCTGCCGCCCCCTGCTACGCTTGACTTCTCTTGGAATCCACTCCGTTACCCTTAGAAGGACCATCGCTTGTCTTGCCTTCGCACTACTGGTTCTGCACAAGGTAATTTTAAGGCGGAAGCCTTTAATGCCTCATCGTTGTAAGCAGGAGCTGTCGACAGAAATGTCACGCTTTTCAATTGGTCTAAATGGTCGTGACGTCAAAGTGCGCGAATTTCAAATGGGCCCAATTGTACTTTGGCTACTAACCATGCACCCAATTAAAGGGATCGTATAGTGATGCTCCAAGTAAGTGGGAATGAGTTTAGTTAATTGCTTACTTAACCAATTAGTCTAATTAACCTTTCTAGTCAGACCAGATAAATAAATAAAACCGAGTAAGAAATTTTGCCGGGCTTGGGAATCGAACCCTGGTCTCCGGAGTGCGAGTTGAGCACGCTACCACTCCGCCATGCCAGCTTTTTTTTTTCTTTATTGCCTTCAAAGGCGTGGGAATACAGTGCATTACAACATATGTGACTATTTACATGGCTATTTACATGGCTACAGCACTCCTTGCTTCCAGCGACCATTCCAACTTCTTCAGTTGGGATAGATTCTGGAAAAGGGATACAATTTCTTCGTCAAAACCTCGGTCTTTTAACACATCGTAAATTTTCAGGACACTCTCAACAAAATATTCATACATAGATCTGGCTCCAGGATCGCAATGGCGATATGCCATGGCACTACGCCACACTGCATGCAAGCCAAGCAGAAAAATGGTGTCATATGGAGCTCCATCGTCTTCGACGGGCAGAAACCTAATGCCGTGCGGAGTGAGCGGCAAATCTTTCTTTATGGTTCGCTGCAACACGTCCCAAAAGAAGATTGCATTATTACAGTCGACAAAAACATGGTCAATTGTTTCCTCCTTCCTACACAGAAGGCAATGGGTGCCCCATGGGACGTATATGTCTCTTTCATGTAACCAGCTTTTAACAGGTTAGGTACCTGTGTGCAGTTGAAAGAAGAAAGTTTTAGCTGAAGGCGTTACCCACATTCTTCTTACCCTCTTTAACACATTTTGTCCCGGTGAGGCCCCAAAGGCCGACCGATACAAGGGAGCAGGAAAAAGGACGTGTGATAAGTCTTTCTTAAGTTGCCTTTTCTTCACAGTTGCCAAATATTCTTTGGAAAAACGGGTGACAAGGAATCGATAAGATGCGACAACCTCACGGAGGTAACGGGACACACTGTAGCGACCACCTCCGGCAGAGGAGATTACAAAGTCTGGGAGTGCATTCGGCAACATAAACTGAACAAAACACTGGAGGAAAGGGTTTCTTCTTTCGCGGAGAAACATGAAGCGCATGACCACTTGGCTTAAAAACAAGTGAGAGAGGGACAGACCCCCCCTCGGCGACTCGCCGAAAAAGATTCGTTCGGGAGGTTCTCTCCCAACTGGACTGCCATATAAATGTCACAAAGATGCGATGGAACTTCTGTATATTCACCCGTGTACACTACAACACCTGCAAGATGTACATTATCTTTGCTGCTAGAAAAACATTGCATACCGTGGCACGCGCGAACACTGAAAGGTCGCGCCCACACCATTTAGATGTCATCTCTCTCATTTCACCGGCCTTCTTGCTCCAGACCGAATCGCTTTCACGATAGCAATCAAGAGGCACCCCAAGATATGTGCTCGGTGTAGTGGACCAGTGAACATTTTCAAATACATCTGGAGTCATGTCCCAAGCGCCATGCCACAAACCAATGCACTTATCTATGTTTAACATGCTCCCACTCTGGGCACAAAAATCCTGTGTTATTTTCAGTACAGCCGTAATGCTTTCCCTGTCCGATGCAAAAAATGCAACGTCATCCGCGTAAGCAAGCACACGAACTTCACACGTGTGGAAGCCAAAACCGCGTATTTCTTCATTCTGCAAAATTTTCTGGCAGAGTGGTTCAAGGAACAATGAGAACAACAGCGGCGACAATGGACAACCTTGGCGTACAGATGAGCGTACATCTATGCGGCGCTACAGTTCACCATTTATGACAAGATTTGTGGTGCAGTTTCTGTACGATACACACCTGGTGTCGCTGTGGCCTTGCATGGGGTATTCGTGGAGTCATTCGAGTGCGGATTATTGCCGCCCTCTTTTACGCGCGCTCACACAGTTTTGATTCCGAAAAGTAAAGAGGAAGTCAAACTTCGCACGGTCACTGGATACAGACCAATCACACTAACAAACGTAGACTACAAGGTGCTGATGAAGGCGTTGGCGAGACGACTCCAAGCTGTAATCCAGGATTTAATCGGCCCCCATCAAACATTTGGTATTAAAAACAGGACGATACACACGAACATCCATGTTGCCAGGAGTGTTTTAGAACTTTGTGATAGCGAATTCCTGCAGGTAGCCATGCTGCAGATCGATCTCGCTAAGGCATTTGACAGGGTGCCACATGACATCCTCTTTAATTTGTTGGACTATGTTGGTGTTGGTAAAGTTATACGCAATGGTGTAAAAATGGCGTACTCCGCCATGCCAGCTCGATGGTATGGAATGAACAAAGGTGCGTCATAGTGAATACGGTGTCTTCGTTCACTCCCATCTTCCTCCCTTCCCATTACGGTGAGGTTTAGGTGTCCACCGAGATATGAGAGACAGATACATTTCCTTTCCTCAAAAACCAATTTACCGACGAGCAAGGCGTATTTGTCCGCGTTTCAGACTGGTGCAAATTATCGTGACGTCACCGCGCGCGAATTTTGACGGGTGTCCACCGAAATATGTGAGACAGTTACTGCGCAACTTCCTTTCCTCAAATACAATTTTCGACTAGTGTCTACTGAGATATGTGAGACAGTTAATGCGTAATTTCCTTTCCTCAAATACAATTTTCATTTTCTTCATTACGGCCCCTCTTTCTTTCACTCACACTTCCTCCCTTCCTGTACGGTGCGGCTCAGGTGTCCACCGAGATGACAGAGAATTACAGCCCCATTTCCTTTCCTCAAAAAGCGTTGCGTTCAAAGGGCAACGCATCGCGCCGAACGAGTGGTGGCGTTCCTTGGACTCCGTGGCAGCGCTACAACACGCTTTCGCGTTCCACTCCTAAAGGCGAAGCTTAAGCGTCATTAATTGGCAGTTAATTAATGCACCAACAAACTGTGCAATGAACAATCACGTAGCAGAATGCAGCACTCAGGCTTTCGCCTTTCACCACTTTAGCCGCTAAACTTCCTTGTAATTTTTTTTCCTCTTGATTTCTAGTAGGATGTCATTATCCCCAGTTTGTCCCTTCATCCACTCTGCTCTCTTGCGGTCTCTTAATGTTACACCTGTCATTTCTGTTTCCATAGCGGGCTAGCGCATATAGAAACCGAATGGCGCAAACAAACTCGCGCTTCTTATTTCACGGTACTTTGTGATTTGTGCACCAAGTCGTCATATAGCATAGACAATCGAGTGCCACCTTGGGAATCACATTGAACTACATTTCTTTAATTGCTGGAAAAGTTTATGTAGCTCGACTCGCATTCGTCTTTAGCAGAAACGAAAACTCCAACGGGGGTGGCACATGTTTCTTTTTCTCTTTTGATGGAATTCAGCGGAAAAATCAGGGATAACCGGCCCATCAA
Source organism: Amblyomma mixtum (assembly GCF_055824585.1). Classification (NCBI taxonomy): domain Eukaryota; kingdom Metazoa; phylum Arthropoda; class Arachnida; order Ixodida; family Ixodidae; genus Amblyomma; species Amblyomma mixtum. The sequence goes on along the minus strand of NC_143015.1, from coordinate 9,412,818 downwards.
AGAATATGTTATTAGCGCTTTTTTTTTTCAACACATCAACCTTAGGGGCGCACAACAACGCCCTCTATTTAGTTCGATTCCACTTCTGACGGCCCAGCTGTGTGACCGCGATACCGCGTGCACTGCTCTTTCATTCACTCGCGATGAACCTTGCGCCGCTCTTTTTATCAGTAAGCTACCGTGTGCTACGCGGCCTCATTTTTTTTTATTGAATTAAACACGCGCGGGCTCATTTTTTTATATGTCATGATCCATCACTGGCCTTCGCGCGGCGGACTAGTGGAAAAGCATAAGTGGTGTTCCGGTGAAAAGTACTACAAGGTCGCGACGACAATACTTGGTTGCTTCTGTGACTGCTCATACCGATTGCATTACGACAATCATCAGCCTTATTCATGATGAAGTTTAGCGCCAAAAACTAGGACAAAGTAGGAGTGAAGACACAACACGAGCGCTCGTGTTGTGTCTTCACTCCTACTTTCTCCTAGTTTTTGGCGCTAAACTTCATCATGAATAAGATTCAACTCGCCCAACTTTCCACCTTACTATCAGCCTTATGTTTAAGCAGTTGCAGTCATTTCGATGCAACCGTATAGAAGCACTGCTCTTTTTCGTCAGTTTCCTGGGCTTTAGCCGCTTTTACGTGAAACACATGTACAGAAGTTTGCAGGCTTGTTCCAGCCACTGTATTTTGTTCTTTTCGATTTCATTATCTTACCAGTGCTCGTTTAGCCATTCTTTACCGCTTTTACCGTTTCACCTTCCCGTAGTCGAAAGAGTCGTCGAGTTTGCAACCTCACTTTCCCGTAGTCGAAAGAGACGTCGAGTGTGCAACCTTACAAACGCATAAGAGAAAATTCGCGGTAATAATGTCAAACTGCAGGCACGCGAAAAAAACCGTATGCGCCTTTTTACCCCATGACTTCTATCTTGGCAGAATCTTTGTACGCGGCGACCTCCGTACGGTGCTGCGCGCAGTACTCCGCTACATTAAACATTTCGCTGGCCATTCTTCGCATTCGGACTGTTATCACAGCAGTTTGAGAGTTTTTTTAATTAATATAACCTTCCATGCTTTCTATGCGACTCCTTCTCCGGAAGAGTTTGAGAGGCAGAGTTCAACAGCTGGTTCTTTTCTTCTCAACAGTTTTCTGACTGTGAGGTCAGACCCACCAAATTGATTACGGTACACACAAATTATTTACACTGCGTCCAACACGACGACAACTTTGCTATAATCAAAGTGCGGTCTTCGGCACGAATCACTTCAAGTCGTCTGCTTGTGTCGACCACCTCTTGTCGAAATCTTCTCTGTAGCCCGATGCCCTGTAAAGAGATTTACGTCCTTAAGGGTGCGTTTCTATATCTATAGCTCACACGATTGCACCATCCATAATGAGGGAAAACTATTTCTTTCACAGGATTGCAGTAGGGTGTGATAGTCACAGCTGCTCCTCTCTTCCCGACTCCTGAGCAGTTTCCCAGGTCTTGACTGCTCCACAGCAGTACCAGGACTGGCTGCTTTAAAAGACGTTGGACATTTCTGCGGCTCGTATTCTGCGTGGCGTCGGCGTAGGTTTCAGCGCCAGGCAACGGTGCGCAGTTGGTCTATAAAGCGCGAGCAGGCCAGGCGTAGTTGTCCCTCCGGGCGCTTAAGTAGGCGGCGACGTCGAGGTTTTGAAGCGAAAGCTTCACTGCACTAGGTGAAGACAGTTTCATCTTGGCCGCATGTTTTACTTTCAAACGACCTTCATAACCAAAGCCTATACCACACTGCAAAAGATAAAGCAAAGGAAAGGAAAGGTGCATAACTTGCCGCCTGGGATAGTGGACTTGTTATTGGCTCTTTAAACGACGAAACCGATGAAGAGCGGGAGCTTCGAATGCAAAGGGAAGGAGAATAACTCGCCCCTGAGAGAGTGGTGGTGGTGGTGGTGAAAACATTTATTTCGAATGAACTGGAGGTATGTTTGGATCAGCCCGTAAGGGACCGATCCTTACAAACACTAGGTGGAGGTCCCTAGTATGGGACCCCAGTGGCGGTTGCCGCCGCCCGGGCGCGCCCGACTAAGGCTTGTTGGGCCTGTAAGTCGTGGCAGCCGAGTAGGGTCGCCTCCCAGTCCTCCCGGGTTGGGTTGGGGATGGGGGGAACAGCGGGGTTGGAGGGGCAGGCCCACACCATGTGATAGGTGTCAGAAGACACTGCACTACAGTGTGGGCAGCTGCCGCTAAAGGAGGGGTCAAAATGTTTTAGCGCTGCCGGGCACAGCGGACACTTCAGCCGTGCTTTAAGCTACATGGCGGTAGTGACATGTGCGCTGCACGCGTTGGAGTGGACAACGTTGTGGCAGAAACGCGCCACTGAAGCCATGCGCCGTGTTCATTGGCGTTGGCAGCGTTTTAGCTCCGATGACTTTAAAGGTTGGTTGGTTGGTTTATGGGGTTTAACGTCCCAAAGCGACTAAGGCTATGAGAGACGCCGTAGTGAAGGGCTCCGGAAATTTCGACCACCTGGGGTTCTTTAACGTGCACTGACATCGCACAGTACACGGGCCTCGAATTTCTCCTCCAAAGAAATTCAACCGCCGCGGCCGGGATCGAACCCGCGTCTTTCGGGCCAGCAGCCGAGCGCCATAGCCACTGAGCCACCGCGGCGGCTCGATGACTTTAAAGAAAGGAAGCGCGCATAACTGGCTCCCTGGGACAGTGGATGCATGAATTGCGCTTTCAGGTGCGCGGGATGGCGAAAGAGAGATGTTGGCTGCTTGCATTAGCGCCCACAACGTTGCGGCAGAAACGCGACACTGCAGCAATAGGCCGCAGTGAGTGAGTGAGTGAAGAAACTTTATTTCCGCCAGAAGAAGACCCGTGCCCCTCCGGGTCCGCACGCAGGCGTCCGGGGAGGGGCAGCGTCGCAGCTGGAAGACTAGCAACGGTATAGTCGCGCAGCTTCTGCTGCCAGGCGGGTAGCGTATCGTTGTATGCTAAGGTCGGCACTTCTGAGTATGGTCTCCCATTCCTCTGCATTATTGATTCTGCCATATCCTGGGGCACTGGGGCATCTCCATAGTATGTGTTCGAGTGTAGCGGTATGTCCGCAGAACTCGCACACCTCCGCATCCTCCCTCGTGTCACCTCCTGTCCAGCTCCTCCAGAGCGGGGATGCGAAGTTTCTAGCTTGGAGTCTTCTCCAGTCATAGGCCTCAGCCGAGCTAAGCGATCTATCCGGAGGAGGATAGATCCTTTTGTTCTTTTCCTGAATGTCTGTGATGCTATTAAAGGTATTGGTTTCCTCTTTAGTGCTGAATTCGTATGAGGTGTCCACGGCTCCCCGGGGTAAAGAGGAGCGGGCGAGCCAGTGGGCGGCCTCGTTTCCAACCAGACCCGAGTGGGCTGGGGTCCAGATAATTAGAATATTGTGGGCTGGGATAAAGTCTTTTAGATATTTAGCCGCCATTTCGTGGATGCGTCCCTTGCTGTAATTTCTAATTGCGGCTTTGCAGTCGCTTACTACGTATTTGGTACCTGGCTGAGTTAGAGCGATCGCTATTGCAACCTCCTCCGCCACAAGGGGTTTTAAGTCAAGGTGTCTTACAACGCGTAACGTTCTGCCTGAGTCCCCGACGGCTACGGAGACGGTCTCCTAGCGTGCCTACCGCGGCATCAGTGTAGGCCACGGTTCCCTGTGGCATCTTGCCTAGCTTAGCAGTCAGCTGTGCGACCCTGCTTTTCCTTCTGCCTTTGTCGTGGATGGGATGCATGTTTCTAGGTATGGGAGCGATAATAAGATGCTCTCTTATTTCTCTTCCCAGATCTGTTCTGGTGTTCACTGTGCTATCTACGGTTGCCCATTTCGCTAGCTGTAGGTATTTCCTTCCTGCGGGTGTGGATGTTAGCCTTTCGATTTGCGATGTTCTAACCGCTTCAGTCAGTTCTCTCCAATTGTTATGCAGGCCCATTTTCTCCAGTATATCATTGGACGTGGAAATGGGCAGCCCTAGCGCTCGTTTGACACATTTTCTGATGATTGTGTCTAATGCCTTTTCTTCGGTTTTGTTTATTTTCAGGAATGGGGTTGCGTAGCATATCCTGCTAACGATGAAGGCCTGCGTGAGTCTTAGTTTGCTGGACTCTGAGAGTCCTTCCCCCCTTCTACATACCTTTCTGAAGGCTCTGACGACAAGTTCAGCTTGCGCTTTGAGCTTGTCTAGCGTACTTTTGTTTTTCCCTTTTCTGTTAATATACATGCCTAGGATTCTTATTTCCTCGACAATTGGTATCGTTCTATTTTCAAGTGTAACCTCGATTGCCGGTATCCTTTGACTGCGCTTGCTCATTGCTACAAATAGCTCCGACTTTTGCGGAGAGCAGCTCATACCCACGCATTTCGCATGCTCGTTAATGATATCCGCTGCCTTCTGTAGCTTTTCTTTCATTTCTGATTCGCCTCCTTTGTTTAGCCAGACATTTACATCATCTGCGTAGAGGCTGATGTTTAAGCCTTCTATCTCTCTAAGCTTGCGGGGAAGGTCCCTCATTACCAGATTAAAGAGAAATGGAGAGAGTACAGCCCCTTGTGGGGTTCCTCTGCATCCCATGGGGAACTCATCGGATGTGATGCCCTGAAATGTAATGATAGCTGTCCTGTCCCTTAGGAACGATCGGATGTAGTTATAGGTGTTTTTTCCTACAGCTATCTCATTTAGCCCATCAAGGATGGCGTCATGGCTGACATTGTCAAAGGCTTTCTTAAGATCTATACCTAAGATCGCCTTCAGGTTGCCGAGGTCCAGCTGATCTACTATATCTCCATAGAGTCTTAGCATTGTATCTTGGGTGGTGAGCCCAGGCCTAAATCCGACCATTTCATCTGGCCAGAGGCCGTTATCCTCCATGTATTTGGTCAGTCTGGTAAGGATGACCTTCTCAAGCAGTTTCCCTACACATGGTGTTAGTGAGATCGGCCTGAGGTTCTCCAAGCTCGGAGGTTTACCCTGCTTGTGTATAAGCGTGATCTTGGCCTTCTTCCACTCCTCAGGGACAGCGCCTGCTTTCCACACTTGGTTGAGATACCTAGTGAGGCTGTTTATTGATTCTTCATCCAGATTTCTCAACATTCTGTTTTCTACTCTGTCGAGCCCCGGGGCTGACCTTCGTTTTAGCTTCAGCAGTTCCATCCTGACCTCGGCTCTTTAATATGGGGGCATCCAACTCCTCATTTGGTTGTCCCTTATAGTCGTCATATTTAGCGGCCCCAGGGGGAGCAATATACAGTGACTTGAGCGTGTCAATAAGTTGCTCATCTGTGCCATTAAACTTATACCTAGCTTTTATTTGCTCAGTTCTCATAGCCGTCTTAGATTTATTTGGGTCTATAAGAAATTTGAGCAACTGCCATGTACTGGATTTTCCCATGCTTTTCTCCATTTCCTCGCATCTATTATCCCATCTCTGAGATTCCAACTGTCGAGCATACCTTTCTAATTCTACATTGTGCCTAGCTATTTCCCTCCTTAGGTTTCTGTTCCACCTTTGGCGCTTCAGCTGGTTATTTAGCTGTTCCTTCCTTTTGTACATGCTGAAGAGCCTGCTGTCCATTCTATCTTGGGAGTCATCTACCTGAACCTCCTCAGTTGCTCTTTCTACATGCTCAAGCAGCGTTGCCGTCCAGTCCTGGATACAGGTTATGTCACTATGCTCATGTTCTTCTCTGATAGCTCTGAATTTATACCAATCCGTAAGCTTCTCTTGCCTGTAAATTGTAGGTTTCACGCTGACTTTTCTGCTGAGCTCGAGCTCCAGCAGAAAGTGATCGCTACCCAAATCTTCCTGTCGGTTCCGCCATTTCACAATACCAGCGTTCCTACATAGCGTAAGGTCAGGAGATGTGTCCGCTGTAACGCTGTTACCAGTCCTCGTGGGACAGGAGATGTCATTGGCTATGTAGAAATTGGATGCTACTATATCATCCAGTTGGGCTTGACCCTTGGCGTTGTTGCTTAAGTAACCCCATTCCTGGTGCCGGGCGTTCAAATCGCCCATTATGATCAGGGGGTTTTTCCCCGCGAGTTTAGCTGCCCTTCTGAATATGGGGCCAAATTTTACTTTCATCTTTTTTGGTGGGCTGTAAATATTTAGAAGAAATATGCTACCCCTATTCTTTTTTCCAGTTAAAATTTCTACGCATACTGTCTCCGTCTCCTGGTTTCCAATGTCGTGTTGGATTACCGCGATGTTGCTTTTAACATACGTTACTACCTTGGTGTCGTTGCCATCACTGGGTGAGATGATGATGATGAAAACTTTAATTCACTGGGTGAGCAAACTCTCGCGATCAACCATTAACTACCACCTGCCAGAGTGGCAGACTGAGCGCGCTGCCTATCCAGTGTCTGCAACGCGCTGAACGTTACAGACGCCAAGCCGCGTACAGTTGCCCGGCACGCCATAGCTTTCCCGCTCTAACCAGGTTGAAGAGTGGTCCAACCGCAGCTAAATTTTTTTCAATAAAGTTGGGCAGCATGGTGTCGAGTGTGGTCGTGGCCTCCCTGCCGTGGATGAGCCTAGAAGGCGCCATCTGTGTGATTGTACTGCAGTGCTGTAGGTAAACACGATGTAAGGCCGGATGACGTCCGAAGTCTTCTAGGCGTCGACATAAATGAGAACTGTGCTGTCATGCGTCTGCGTTCGAGTCACGTGAGAACCGTGACGTCATTGGGCCTGTATATATTTGGCCGCAATAAAGAGACGGGTGTCTTTCGCTCTGGGCTTGGACACAGACCTCGCAGCTCCTCGATGCGCCTCCGCTCGGTTGGAACGCTCACCCCGATAGCGGCCCGACGCCGCTACGACATGGGGCCAGAAGTGGGATTCGAACACACGCCCACATTCGTGGACCAGAACTTGAGTCTGATCCACCGACGAAGACACCGAGCAATGTAGCGGAACTGCTCAGCGTTCTGGGCATGGCTAACCATTTGCGGCGCTTCTTGCCGCACCTTGCTCACACTACAGCTCCTTTGCACGAACTTTTGCGTAAAGATAGGGCCTGGATATGAGGGCCCAGCGCAGAACGCTGCGTTCGAAAGTGTGAAATCTCTCATCTGCTCCGCGAAATGCACGGCTTTGTACGACCCTCGCCTTCCCACGATTCTATCGGCACACGCTTCGTCTTTCGGCCTGGGCGCAGCCCTTTCTCAAACGCAACGGAACGGTGAGAGACGCCCAGTAGAGTTCGCCTCGCGTCCCCTCACGAAAACTGAGGAGCACTATGCGCAGATAGAAAAGCAGGCGTTAGCCTTGAGTTGGGCTGCCGAGAGATTCGATGAATACCTCAGAGGTCTGGACATACTCTTCGAAACGGATCATAAGCCTCTTGTTTCCTTACTAGGAAAAATGCCCCTTGATATGGTCCCGCCAAGAATTCAGCGGTTCAGATTGTGGTTCATGCGCTATCGTTTTGAGGTAGTCTATGATCCGGGAAAACAGTCACTGCCGACGCTCTTTCGCGAGCGCCAATCACTGAAGACAAGCGAATAGCCGGAGAATTGACGGTGTCTGAAGTTTCTTCCTATGCAAAACCGTGCATTGAGGGACTGGAAACCGGAGCTAATTTCCTGAAAAGAGTGAGAAAGGCTCAAGAAACCGATGCAGTTTGCAAAGCCCTCCGATTATTGTGTCGCCAAGGATGGCCAGAAAAACCGAGGCTTCCTTCCCATCTCGCCCCTTATGGGCAAGAACGCACCTTTATAGTTGAAGGCAACGGGTTGCTTTTAAAAGGAACCAGCCTCGTAGTGCCTCATTCCCTGAGAAAAGAAGTGCTAGGAAAGTTGCACGATGGGCATCAAGGCATTTCTAGAAGCCGAGCATTGGCTAAAGAGTTGGTTTGGGGGCCAGGCCTTAGCGAACAGCTTGCGCAGCAGGAGAAAGATTGTGAAACTTGCGCGCGATGTGCTACTCAGAATGCAGAGTCGTTGATGCCCACGGCTACTATGAATTTTACATGGGAAAGAGTTGGTGTTCACTTGTGCGTTATCAATAATCGCCACTATTTAGTGCTGGTCGATTATCTGTCTCGCTACCCCGGAAATTGCGCTTCTGCCATCAACTACTGCTCTAACCGTTATAGAAAGGATGAAGAGCATTTTTTCTCGTAATGGCATTCTGGAAACGGTAGTGACAGATAATGGACCGCAATTTTCATGCTCTGAGTTTGAAACTTTTGCTGTTGAGTATGGCTTCAGTCACGTGACTGTAAGCCCAAGGCACCCGCAAGCTAATGGGGAAGTGGAAAGAATGGTGCAAACAATCAAGCGTCTTATACTTAAATCGAAAGACCCCTACCTCGCACTTCTCGCATACAGGGCGACACCAGGAGTGCTGGGCTACAGTCCTGCAGAGATCCGGATGGGTCGACGTCTAAGGACTCGCGTTCCGATGGCACCTCAGCTGCGGGACCCAACACAGAGTAGAATGACTGATGTTACAGCTAAGGATCATTCGAATCGAAAATTGCAAGCGCGTTACTACAACAAACGTCATCGTGCTAGAGATCTCGTTCGGTTGAAGGTCGGTGATCCTGTGTGCGTTCAAGACTTGAAAACCAGGGCCACTGTAGTTTGTGCTGCAGCTGCCCCGAGGTCCTTCTTAGTACGTACAGAACAAGGTGCTCTGTTGCGCCGTAATCGACGAATGTTAAACCGCTTGCCAATTGTTGGGAAAACAAAAGGAAGTTATGAGTTCCCCAATGAACATGGTCAGGAGAAGCCAGATGAGTCAGTCAGGGACGCGCCTGCCAGTGTAAACAGCTGTCCGGCCGAGGCAAAAGCCGAACGCCAGGTGCCTTCGGCTCCAGTCACGGTGGCCAGGTCGGGAAGAGAAGTTCGCCCTCCCGTTCGCTGGCGATATCATGAGTAATCTTTTGTGTGTGTGCGCGTTCTCGGTCTGAGCCAGGAGGAGTGTTTTTTTTTTTTTGAACAGAACAAAGCTGTTGTTACCTCGTTGTAAAGTTCGCACATTTGCCTCTGAAGTAGTTAGTGCCTCAAATTTGATAACGGGGTTTCTGATGTCGTCCAAAAAGGGGGATGTGCTGACATGCGTGTGCGTTCGAGTCACGTGAGAACCGTGACGTCATTGGGCCTGTATATATTTGGCCGCAATAAAGAGACGGGCGTCTTTCGCTCTGGGCTTGGACACGGACCTCGCTGCTTCTCGATGCGTCTCCGCTCGGTTGGAACGCTCACCCCGATAGCGGCCGGACGCCGCTACGACAAGAACCATGTCTGCAAGGGTTTTTAGTGCGAAAGCACTGCTACAGACGCACCAACCTCGACCAAGAATCTAGCCGTCTTGTGCTCTGTCTTCTGTCTTGTGACCTACGACAGCGGCGCGCCATCTAGGCCACGTAACTTTGTATCGTTATCACAACCAGCGCACCGGACTAAACTGACAACCGTGGCAGATGGCAGTGTCTGCGAAAGGTTGCTTAGGAAGACCAACATAGGTTTGAACAATCGCTACCGGTGGGTGTGGTAGAAACAATCACCTGCAAGTACAGTGGTGAATCTCGTAACCGTTGCTCTGCTGCGCTGGTAGTGGTAGCAGGACTCACCGCGATCTATGAGTGTTAAGTAGATAATGACCAATTCTGCATTAATCCACTCATGCTATCGCGCGATACCAATAATGCGCAGCTTAATGTCCTCTCTAACTGTGGAATAATCACATCCTTTCGCAAGTATACGCAGTTTAACGACGCTAAACTCCTACCACTTTCCTGAAGCGCTCCGTAAGGCTATTAGTCTGCGGATGGTATGCAGTTGTCCTCCAGTGATTTGCGTGGCTTGCGCCAGTTCCGCCGTGAACGTCGTTCCTGTGTCCGTGATGAGCACTACGGGAGGCGCCGTGTCGCAGGTGTATGGATTCCAGGAAAATCCGTTAACCTCTGTTGCTCCTCCAGTCGCTAGCGCTTTTGCTTGGGCGTAGCGGGTCAGGTGGTCAGTCGCTACAATTATCGACTTATTTCCAGATGACTTCAAGAAAGCGCTCAGCAGGTCCACACCGATCTGCTGTAAGGGTCGTTACAGCGCTTCAGTACGGTTCAGAAATCGTGCTGGTTGGGTGGGAAGGGTCTTTCGTAGCTGACAATCTCGGCAGGTTTGCACATAACGTGCGGCAGCAGACAGTCGGGGCCAGTAATACTTCTCTTGAATGCGGCGGATGGTGCGATAATACCCGAGATTTCCAGTTGTCGACTCGTCATGCGTATCCTGTACAGCTTCGCGAACACTTGCACGTACATCGAGGAGGAAGGCAGTGCTGTTCGCCGCGAAGTTCTTCAAGAGGACATCAGTCCCTATGCAGGACGAAGACAATCTTCGCTTGAACAAAGCTGGGGGTGAACGATCTTTTCATTCTAAGTACTCGATAAGGTATTTGGGGTCGGGATCCAAGCGTTGCTGCTATGCAAAAGAGGCTGGTGTCGTAGCCAATAGCCAATAATGGAGGCTGGTGTCGTAGCCATTGTTGACGTTGGAATTGAGGAGTCCTTTGCTCGCGTGCGGTTCGGTAGTAGTCCGTATTCAGGTGGACGCCTCTGGAGACAACAGCTGCTTCGCACTTCGTCTTCGGTTGGGACAGCTTCTGCGGGATTATCGCGATCTTCTTCGAGACGGCTCGGGCTCATTTGGGGGCTTCCAGGGGATGAGGGCTGCAAGGAGATCCGTTAGCACCTCCACCAGATGTCACGTAATGGTGACTGCAGTCCGGAGAGGAAGACAAAAGCGAAAATGGCTTCTCAACAAAACTATTTGGGCTGACTTGCGCCCGCAAAGAAGTGAATGAGTCGGCGGTTGCGTAGCAACAAGCGTGCTCGGCGGTCGTCGTACAGAATGCCGGCCGCTCTCAGCCGTGTTCGTTTTAAAGCTTATAGCGGGTTTTCGAGATAAACCGTGGAAAGTGACTAGAGCATTCTGGAACAACGTAGAATCGGCTCCGCCTTATGCGATCAGTCGATATAAATCTGCGCCCGTCTTGGATCACAAAAAAAAACGATAAAGCTGCGTGTGGGCAGCTTTGAAAAATAAAAAAAAAAGCAATTACTGCAAAACATTCGCGGCAGTACCAACGCTATCGATCCTGCATAACCAACGCATACATGCAGCGCCGCAAAGTACGCGACACAAACTGCGCGGGCAGTGCGCTGCATAAGAAAGAAGTAAGCCTCGTCCGTTCTGCGCATGCGCACTGGCTTTCCCGCAACAGTAGGCAAATCACTTGCAGGCGGACAACTTAAACTGCTCGATGACTGACCTTATGGCAACAATAAACTTCTACGGAAAAGGTTGGTTTATGGTTTATGGTTTATGGGGTTTAACGTCCGAAAGCGACTAAGGCTATGAGAGACGCCGTAGTGGAGGGCTCCGGAAATTTCGACCACCTGGGGTTCTTTAACGTGCACTGACATCGCACAGTACACGTGCCTGTAGAATTTCTCCTCCAAAAAAGTTCCAAGCGCCGCGGCCGGGATCGAACCCGCGTCTTTTGGGTCAGCAGCCGAGTACCATAACCACTGAGCCACCGCGGCGGCCTCTACGAAAAAGGAGTCCGAAAAGCTAGATGAAAACCATGTGCGCACCACAGACCACCTTCATTTCCCCGCAAAGGCGAGAACCGTTAGATGGGGATGGAGGGTTGCCTGCGGGACTTCCAAATTCGGCTACACGAAGTATGGTTAACGTCAAGACGGTCAGTTGTTTATTACACGAGCAGGTCAATATTTAATGCTGATTATGAGAGCTTAAACTATAATACCCTGATTCTACAGTGTCTATTGAAAACGTATGGCGGCAAACCGACTTTTACCGCATATGTTTGTTTTGTACGGGTCCGGTACCACTCTCACACCGGTGACAGCAAACCCGGCCCGCAAGTCCGGTATGGAGCTCGAACCGGACAGACCGTGCCGGGTTCGGAGCTCAAACCGGGCAGGCCGGTCCGGCATGGAGCTGACAACGGAAGGACTATGTCCCGTTCGTTGCTCAAACCAGGCAGACCAGTTTGTTAAGAGCTCAAACATGGCAGACCAGTCCTGTTCTGAGCTCAAACCGGATATCCCAGGGTTCCCCGCTGAGGCGCAAGGTGGCGACTCTGCTCGATCTCGCAGCCAATAAGAATTAGGGGTCCAGGAGTAGTCTCTCTGGCTTCTGAACAGGGCGGACTTCCGTCCCTCGCTATCCCGGATTAACTGGCTCCCTCTCAAGCGCCAGCTTCCTAGGAGTGCGGACGCGTCCACGAGTCGCTTCAACTCCCTCGGCCATCAGCTCGCTTTATGTCCCTCGCCGTGCTCGCGCACGCCTTCGTGCCTGCCCTGGAGCACGTCTGAGAATGCGGCTCTTCGCCTCTGCTCCTCCCGTGGACCTCCTGCGGCTGCTGACGTCATCCTCTGGCCCAACACTTCTCTCCTCGCTCCAAGAAGTACGCGCACGGCCGCGCGCGCCTCCCGCCGCGCGGCTTCCTCCCACAACAACTAGGAAGCCTACTCGTTCGTTGGTCGCTTATACGGCCTCGTCATTACCGCAACCGGACTTCCCCAGCAGCTCCACCACTTGGTCAGCCTCGTCCTTTTGTGCCCCTTCAAGAAGGGCTCCTTACGGGTGGCCCGCTGTCTGCCTACCTCCAACCAACCGCACCAGAGCCTTCCATGACAGTAGCAGTCCAACATGCTCAGCATACGCTTTGCATTTTCCTACGATGCAGGACCGCACCCTTACTGCACTCCATCAATCTCCTATTTCAGCCACCGCAGCGATGAACTAGTGGCTTGAGCACCCGCCTCGCATGCGGGAGGTGCGGGGTTCGATCCCAAGTGCCACCGGGTACCCACCGGTGTTACAATTGGTACCAGCTTTCCCCTGGCCTGGTGCTCGGCTTATTCAGGGTGAAATGCTTGGGAAATGGGCCTTTGACCTTGAGAAGCGAAAACAGCTTGTGCCATGGGGCTTTTTGCCCCAGATGCCCTCGCGCCACGAAAAATTCATAACCATTATCCAAGTTCATCAACCCTTTTGATCGCCTGCCAAGTAAACTTGAGCTCATGGAACCTCTCCCACATGTCTGCAAGAGGCGACTTTCCTTATCGCCCGAGCCACGCTGTGCGCGTGCCTACATTTCCTGCCTTTGAGAGCATCATCCGCACATTCCTCTACACCTCTGGATCACATCACAACCCTGGGTTACCTCACGCCCCAACTTCCGTACGTGTGGTTCGCTTGGTACGAGCCATGTCATCGTCTACGGACCTCCCCTCTACCTAAGGCTTTCTTTGAGCAGAGATCTTTACAAGGAAAGCGAGAACTACAGCCTCACCCCACTTCAAACGAAGCCACAGCAGTACACTCCCGGGGAACACCCGCTGTTCCACCGCCACGGAGATGGGAGGGAGTGCCTGCAGTCTTCGGGATGGCCCATCGTGATCCTCTGGTCGTCACACTATCGCACTGCCAGGTTAACAAATTACGCTGTGTTTCGTTTGTCTCGCTTGTGCTAGAGGAATTTGTAGCCGGATCTTTCGTTGTACTGTAGCCTCCCTCTTGTGTTACCTTGCACGCGTTGCAGTGTTTTGTAGATCACCTTCTATGTGTACTTACTAGTGTGTAGAAATTCCTCTGTATCGCTTCTTGGCTCTATAAAACTTGTTTTTGTTTGTGAACCTTTGACTACCGAGCCATTCTCTGACTTGACGTGGCAGTCTGAATGTAGAGCGACATTATTTTTTCTTTGGTTATACGTATGTCATACGATAGTGTTTCAGTCTGTATAATGTTGTTTTGTATTACAATTGCTTCATTCTACACCGACAAATATGTGTTTTGTTTCTCCTGAATCGTCAGTAGACTTATTTGTATTCATTTTGGGATCCACGACTAGCCTCTGGCTAAGGATACTTGAGTGTGTTTATGTAATAAGATGTTTACTTTGAAAGAAAGAAAGAAAGAAGAGAGAAAGAAGGAAAGAAAGAAAAGAAGAAAGAAAGGACGAAAGAAAGAAAGGAAGGAAGAAAGAAAGGAAGAAAGAAAGAAAGAAAGAGAGAGAGAAAGAAAGGAAGAAAGAAAGAAAGAAAGAAAGAAAGAAAGGAAGAAAGAAAGAAAGAAAGAAAGAAAGAAGGAAGGAAAGAAGGAAAGAAAGAAAGAAAGAAAGAAAGAAACAAACAAAGAAAGAAAGAAAGAAAGAAAGAAAGAAAGAAAGAAAGAAAGAAAGAAAGAAAGAAAGAAAGGAAGACAAGAAAAATGAGTTAGGCAGTGCATTACGGTAGGTCTTAAAATTAACATGCACGAAACCAAAGTAAATTTCAACAGTCTAGCAAGTGAACAGCAGTTCGCAGTTGGTAGCGAGGTGCTGGAAGTAGTAAAAGGAATATTAGGCGTTTATTAGGCGTCCTCAAGAGACCGAACCGCCGTGCAGGATCTGGCAGCGTAGACGGGCGTAGCCAGCACCAAGAGAGCGGGGCAACTTCGTCGTCGTCAGGCGCAGCGTAGTGTCGGCGCATGGCGGTAGCGGAACCTGTCACAGTTGGCACACTACAGTTTCCCCCCGGTGAAAAGGAGCCATCCTGGCGTCTTAAGGGGAAGGAAGAACAGAGGGGTCGTAGTACGGCTTCAGTCGGTCGACGTGGACGGTTTCGCGGCCACGGCGACGCAAGTCCGCAGCGGGTGCAACAGGCTCAACAATATAATTGACCGGAGATGTTTGCTTGAGAACCCGGTAGGGACCATGATACCGATGCAGCAGTTTCCGCGAAAGGCCGGGAGTTGTGGGAGGCACCCAGAGCCACACAAGGGAGTCGGCAGGGTAGGAGGTAGAGGCCGCGGAAGTGTCGCGGGCATGTTTTTGCTGCCACTGGGTCTGCGTGGTAAACGAGCGAGCAAGCTGGCGGCATTCTTCGGCGTACCTGGCAGCGTCGGACAGTGGCGTGGACTCGGAAATGTCGGGTTGGTAGCGAAGAAGAGTATCCATCGTGCAGGGGGGCTCGCGACCGTACAGAAGAAAGAAGGGAGAGAATCCAGTGGTGGTTTGTGTCGCAGTGTTATATGCGTAGGTGACGAAGGGAAGAACTTGGTCCCAGTTGGAGTGGTTGGCGTCGACGTACATGGACAGCACGTCACTGAGGGTTCGGTTGAAACGCTCGGTCAGGCCGTTGGTCTGAGGGTGGTAAGACGAAGCGGTTCGATGGATAATGCGGCATTCCTTGAGGAGGGCCTCAAGAGCGTCAGACAGGAATACGCGTCCACGGTCGCTGAGCAGTTCTTGAGGAGCACCATGACGAAGAATCAGGTTCTTTAGAAGAAAGGAAGCCACGTCGCGGGCGGAGGCAGATGGTAATGGAGACGTTTCAGCATAACGTGTGAGATGATACACGGCCACGATAATCCAGCGGTGACCAGCGGGAGTGGGAGGGAGGGGGCCGTAGAGGTCTATGCCAACGCGGTCAAACGGGCGGGCAGGGCAGGGTAACGGCTGCAGTGGAGCAGGCGAGGTGTGAGGCGGACATTTACGCCGTTGACAGGATGGGCAAGATCGCACAAAGTGGCGAACAAAGCGGTACATGCCACGCCAGTAGAATCGGAGACGCAGACGCGTATAGGTTTTCAACACGCCGCCGTGTGCACACTGGGGGTCCGCATGGAAAGCGGTGCAAATGTCGGTGCGTAGATGGCGGGGGATCACTAGGAGCCATTTGCGTCCGTCGAACAGGTAATTGCGACGATAGAGGAGACCGTCCCGAATAGAAAAGTGACGGGCTTGACGTAAGAGGGAACGGGACGAATTATCAGTCGTAGGACTCGAAAGGAAGTTAATAAGAGTGGCGATCCAAGGGTCTTTCCGCTGCTCGGTGGACATGTCGGCAGTGGCAAGCGAGGACAAGTCGTAAGCAGACACAGGAGCAGGCGATGAAGCACTAGGTAGCGGCGAGCGGGAAAGAGCGTCCGCGTCATTATGCTTGATGCCAGAGCGGTAAATGACATGAATGTCATACTCCTGCAATCGCAGAGCCCAGCGAGCTAGGCGGCCTGACGGGTCTTTGAGAGAGGCCAGCCAGCACAGGGCATGGTGGTCGGTTACTATACAGAACGGGCGACCGTAGACATAGGGACGAAATTTTCCAATAGCCCAAATGATGGCCAAACATTCTCGTTCGGTAACAGAATAGTTGGCCTCCGCTTTGCTCAAGGTCCGACTGGCGTAGGCGACCACATATTCACGGAAGCCAGGTTTGCGTTGAGTGAGAACGGCACCCAGTCCAATACCGCTGGCGTCAGTGTGGATCTCAGTAGGCGCAGTCGGGTCAAAGTGGCGCAGGATGGGAGGCGAAACCAAAAGGCGGCGCAAGGTGTCGAAGGCGTCATCGCAAGCAGGCGTCCAAGCGGAGAGGTTGGAGCTGCCGGCGAGTAGCTGGGTCAGAGGAGCGATGATCGTGGCGAAATTCAAGATGAAGCGACGGAAGTAAGAGCAAAGGCCAACGAAGCTACGGAGCTGCTTCAGTGAGGTTGGCTTCGGAAATTCGGCAACTGCACGAAGTTTGGCGGGGTCCGGAAGAATGCCGTCTTTAGAGACTACATGTCCTAAAATAGTGAGTTGTCGGGCAGCAAAGCGGCACTTTTTCAAATTCATCTGGAGCCCAGCGTCAGTAAGACAAGTCAGAACGCGCTCGAGGCGGATGAGATGAGAAGAAAAGTCCGCAGAAAAGACGACGATGTCATCGAGATAGCAAAGACAACTCTCCCACTTGAGTCCACTAAGGATAGTGTCCATCAGGCGTTCGAAAGTTGCCGGGGCGTTGCAAAGGCCAAACGGCATGACGTTGAACTCATATAAGCCGTCAGGTGTTATGAAGGCAGTTTTTGAGCGATCAGCGTCAGCCATGGGCACCTGCCAGTAGCCTGACCTCAAATCCAGCGAGACTCAGCTCCCTGCAAGCAGTCCAGGGCGTCATCGATTCGTGGCAGGGGATAGACGTCCTTGCGTGTGATGTTGTTGAGCCGGCGGTAATCAACACAGAACCTGATGGAACCATCTTTCTTTTTTACCAACACAACAGGAGACGCCCAGGGACTGCGGGAGGGCTGTATGACACCCCGACGGAGCATGTCGTCCACGTGATCAGAAATGACGCGGCGCTCAGAAGCCGAGACACGATAGGGGCGCTGGCGAAGAGGGGCGTGTGTACCGGTGTCGATGGTGTGCGCAACGACAGACGTACGGCCCAAGGCAGTCTGAGGAAGATCGAAAGAAGAACTGAAGCGCTGGAGGAGGGCGACGAGTTGATCACGTAGCGGGGGTGGAAGGTCAGCGTCAATGGCACGGTGGAAGACGTCGGAGGGCGGTGGATCATTCTGAACATCACAAGAGCTGAGCACATCGACATCGAAGGAAGCGGTGGTACCGAGAATAGGGTGGGGAAGGCAGGAATCAAGTTCTTCAATACGCCCGAGGCATTCACCTCGGAGCACTGCTGACGGGCACGAAGATGGGTTCGAGACGTCAATTGCACTTTGTCCATGGTCGATCGTCAGAACAGCAAAGGGAAGCAGGAGACAGGGATGGCGGGAAGCGGTTTCGGAAGGCGTGAAGAAAACAGTTGAATGAGGGACGCCGACACAGGAGAGCGGCACGAGGGCAGCAGAAAACGGAGGAATGTCGGTATCAGTCGCGACCACAAGTTTGGCAGACTGCGTAGGTACGTCGCAAAAGGGAGCGTCACACAGCGGAGAAAAGGCGATTTCAGCTCGAGCGCAGTCAATAACGGCACGATGAGTCGAAAGGAAGTCACATCCCAGGATGATGTCGTGTGAGCAGTGAGACAGCACAATAAACTCGATGGTGTACAAAACATCTTGAATGAGGACACGGGCCGTACATGCGGCTGAGGTATGAATGCGCTGTGATGAGGCGGTGCGAAGCGAAAAGCCAGAAATTGGGGTAGTCACTTTGCGGAGTCGGCGGCAGAGAGCTTCACTTATGACAGATACTGCAGCGCCCGTGTCGACGAGGGCGAGAACCTTGGCACCTTCCACGAACACTACGATTACATTAGCGGGACGACACGGAGGACTTGAGGAGTTCGAAACAAGCGCAGTTCTTGCCCCCGGAACTGCGGCTGTTAGTTTCCCTCAAGCGCGGAGCTAGAACGTCGCAGCATCGGAGAAGGGGAACGGCGTCGAGGGGAAGGCGATCGGCGAGTGGTGTAAATTTGGCTATCAGGGGAAACAAAGGGGGGACCAGGTGGCCTTCTCGGCGAGGATAGTTCGGCATCGTACGGGTAGGAGCGCAGGTCAGGTCGAGAAGGTGGAAGGCGCTGGCGGCAAAGCCGCGCGACATGGCCGGGCAGACCACAGGCGTAACAGATGGGTCGGTTGTCCGCAGTACGCCAGGGATTGGTAGAATGTGGGCGAACCCTTGAAAACGGAGCTTGAGACGGGGGCTCAGACGGCGGCGGAGGACGGAAAGAAGGGGCGGCCTGGTAGGAATCGGTTGCCGGCGTATGTCGTGGCCTGGCCACCGCTAGGGCGTACGTCAGGGGTGCTGTCACAGGCGCGGGCACAGGGCTGGACGGTAGCAGATCAGCGACTTGGTCTTGCACGACACGGCGAATGGTAGGAGCCAAAGACGGGGTCGAGTCAGGAACTTGGCGGGCGGGGTCTTGAAAATGGGATATGAGGGACAGCTGGCGAGCGACCTCTTCACGAACGAAGGCTTTGATGTGGTTGAGAAGAGGGGAGTCCTCAGGAGTAGTACCGCCCAGGGCCAGAGTGGAGAGGGCTTCGTCGCAGACACCGGCACGCCGTGTAGAAGCGCACTGCTTGCGGAGCTCGTCGTAGCTCTGGCAAAGCTTAATGACCTCACTGACGGTGGTGGGATTTTTCGCGAGGAGCATCTGAAATGCGTCGTCAGCGATGCCTTTGAGGATATGGTGGATCTTGTCCGCTTCTGGCATGGCGGCGTTGACACGTTTGCAGAGGTCAACGATGTCCTCAATGTAACTTGTGAAGGTCTCGTCGGTGCGTTGAACGCGGTCCCGTAAGCCCTGTTCGGCACGGAGCTTGCGTACCGCAGGGCGGCCGAACACTTCCGCAAAGCTCTTCTTTAATACGGGCCAAGTGGGTAGGTCCGCCTCATGGTTTCGAAACCAGAGGTTCGCCACGTCCGTGAGATAAAAGATGACGTTACTCAGCTTGATAGTGTCATCCCACTTGTTATAGCTGCTCACTCGCTCATACGATGACAACCAGTCGTCAACATCTTGGTCGGCAGTCCCACTGAAGAGGGCAGGGTCACGCTGCCGGATGGCGCCAGAACAAATGACGGTGGTTGAACTGGCCGCCGGTGTTAGGGCAGTCTCATTTGGCATGGTTGACACAGGCGGCAGCGTACGGCTCCGGAGTTCCAGGTTGGTAGGGGACGAACTCAGCACCTGCACCAATTGTAGGGGTGCGTTTATTAGGCGTCCTCAAGAGACCGAACCGCCGTGCAGGATCTGGCAGCGTAGACGGGCGTAGCCAGCACCAAGAGAGCGGGGCAACTTCGTCGTCGTCAGGCGCAGCGTAGTGTCGGCGCATGGCGGTAGCGCAACCTGTCACAGTTGGCACACTACAATGTCTACTTAGGGCAGGTAGTGGGCGCTGATACCGAAAAGATGGAAATAACTAGAAGAATAGCAATGGGGTGGAGCGCAGATGGTAGGTTCGTTCAGATAATGAATGGCAGCTTACCAATATCCCTCAACAGAAAAGTATACAACACTGTACCTTACCGGTATTCATCTATGGGGCAGAAATGTGAAGGCTTAAGTTGAGGACAACGCAGCGAGCCTTGAAAGAAAAATCATGAGTGCATGGTTAAGAGACCGTATGCTAGCAGAGTGGGTGAGGGAACAAAGGCAGATTAATGAAATCCTAGTCGAAATCAACAGGAAGAAGTGGGCTTGAGCAAGGGATGTAATGCGAAGGCAAGAAGGCCAGCGTAGCAGGCGGTGCCAGAAAGTTAGGTGGGCGAATGAGATTAAGAAGTTTGCGGGGATACGGTGGCTGCAGCTGACAATGAACTGGGTTTTATTGAAGACACATGGGAGACGCCTTTGCCCTGGAGTGGGGGGCGAAGTTAGGCTGATGATGATTATGATTTCAGCTGTAGCATGTTTACAATATCCTGATCCGTGCCAGGTCTGTGTTTAGAATTTTATGTTGAATTCCAATGGCAGATCGGGATCAAGTTTTCTGCTGGGTTTGGATCAATCGTATTCCGATGGTAAAATGGGAGTGCGAGTTGTATTTTCCAATGGCAGATCGGGATAAGGCGTAAATCCCGGATCGCTCCATGGAGCAGCGATACTTGATCCGCCGAAATCGGTGGATTTCACCGAAACCTCGCGTGACGTTTTCTTTTCCGCCGCGTCTGCTTCCTGTCACGACAGGCAGTGTCGCCGCTACGTGGGGAGCCGGGCGAGCCGAGCACTTTCCAGTCAACAGTGGACGGCAATGATCTTGCTTCGCGCCGTGCGGCACTAATTTTGCTTCATGGAAGTGACAGTTCCGACTCGGGCAGTGAACGCTCAGAGTCCAGCAGTAAAGATTCGTCTGAAACGGACAGCTAGTGTGAAGCTGCCGGCCTGTATGCCTGGCGCCGGCGTCAGAAAAATGCGCTAATATTCTTTGTTCGCGTTCATACCAAGCCCTGGAGTAGAGGAATGTAAAAATGAATCATTTTTGAGGATCGTTGGCCAATACCGAGTTGCTGGTAAAAGTGATAACTGCGATACAAGCAAATTTCTTCCTGATGCCCAGTGCGGCTGGGCTGTTGTCTGCTAGCTCCGCTGTTGAACGCGTCGCAGAAATCGATCATGTCTTTATATTATTATGAAACGAGGAACAAAGTAAAACGGTGACGCGAGTAGCACCTTTACTACAGCGCTCGCCAGTTCCGAAGCCCCCTCAGCTCCGGCATCGATGTGAAACAGTTAGGCTTAGCGACGACTACGGCAGCCAGGGAGCAGCGCAGTTCGTCGCTCGGCGTGTCCGCGGGCGGCGTCGTTGCCGAAAGCTCGACTGTCTCGCTGTTTGGTTCAGTGGCTTGCGTCTCGCAGTCGCAAGGCTGGAAAATCGAGCAGCGATCGACGCCTGCGCGTCGTCTGCCATCCTTTCGTGAACGGTAGGGACAGGCTCACTGGCGCTCCGAAGACCGCGGCCGCATACTCGCGTGTTCGCGATAGCCTGGATCATCCTGTACAGTCAGGCCGGAATGAAACGCGAACAGAGCATGTCAAGAAAACAAAACATTTTACCTGCCTACTTTCAGCTGAAGTGTACAACTAGCCTGATTAATGTGTCTGGGTAAATGGCCTACTGAAATGCATAAACGAAAATAGGTTGTAAAGGAATATCTCGCTGCAAAGCAGAAATGTATGACATATGCGTGTTCGCATTTCATTCCGGCCTGACTGTACATACGCTTTAGCTTTGTTTTTACATTACGGCCTTCGTATTACCTCCTTTTTGCTTCGCCGAGACGGCGTCTGTCAATGCAAAGATTCCGCCTCGCGCAACTCCTGTCGCACTTGCACACAAAGCTAGCAGGGCGTCCGCTCCGGCGGCGCCCCTACTTTCGCGGCTCGCCGCTGCGGCGCTGGCGTCGCGCTCCCAAACTTGATGCACCAAGTGCTCCCGAGGGAGCACTCGCATTCCAATCGCAAAATGGGAGATGGCGAAGCTACGCGCTCCGACGCGCTCCGTACACGATCCGACGGAGCGGTCCAGATCTGCCATTGAAATTCAGCCTTAGCGATTTTCTTTTGAGTCTTAGCTTCGTTGCATTGCTGATCAAGGAGATGCCGCAGAAGATTCCACGTATCTCTCTTGCCTAGATTGCCATTTACATTTTCGCAGCGTTGGTTCTGCTGCTCTCTCGCGAGTTCTGGAGAGTAGTGGTGGTTTTTCTCCGTCAGTTGACTATCCCGGTTCTAAGCTTTTTGTCGTATATTTCCTTAAGTCGTCTTTTTTCTAGGCTTTACCTTGCTTCCTGCATGTGTGTAATTCGACTGTCAATGATATTTACGCCTAGGTCGTTTCCTACTTCTTCAGTGAAGTTCCCGCATCCAATAGGAAGGTTCCTTTACATTGATATAGGTTAATTAAGGCTGCCATTTGCGCTAGTTGGTAATGATTCATGGTGAAAACAGCGCGGGAAAAACGAACGGACGACGAAAGACACAACACAAGCGCTGACTCGCAACTGATTTTAAATGGAAGAAAACGTCCCTTAAATGCTTTCCTAATCAGGAAAACATCAAAGGTGAAAGAACACAACCAAAAAACCTGATCAAACATGACGGTGACAAGACGCACACACCATCTCCGTGGCGCATGCGCGTGAGACAGTTAGATGTCTCTTCCGGATAAATACGAGAGCTCTTTATCATTAAGAGCGATGGAAGGATCGCTGATGCACCCGCCACTGTTATCGTGAATATGAAATGCCTCTATAATTTCACGTGTTAATCGATCTTTATGCATGGCGAGGATGACGGTGTTAGAGAAAAGAGGAGTGCATGTGCCTTCCTTCCAATGACGGGCAAGATTGCATGAAGAATCATTGGACCGGGAATTGTAATGTTCACTCAAACGAACATTTATGCATCGCCCCGTCTGGCCTATGTAAACAGCTCCGCAAGTACAAGGGATCCTGTACACCACCCCCACCACCCCCACCACCCCCACCACCCCCACTAACGACGGGTACGAACCCATCGTCGGTCGAGGAGTCATCACTTCGAGGAGTCGAGCAGTCATCACCATACACAACGGTGTCCTGGCTGCTTGCGGCACTCGGGGTGTACAGGCGCTTCCTCTGGGCGGCCGTTGCTAACCCACCGGGATCCACAGAAGGCACCGTTGCCTCCACTTCCATCGCCGTGACACAAAGGGAGCGGCGCCTCCCTAATTATGACACAGAATATCAAAAAACTGCAGAGACATGAAGCTGGCGAACAACTTCTTCCTCTTTCATCCAAGACGATGCAGTATGATAAAGCCAGAACATTCCTCCTGTACGCCTCAGCACCCTTTTCTGTATCATATGGACGCCGTCTGAGTTTGTTTTTGCCGTAGTCCCCTGACAAGCCAACAGTATTTAGTATGTGATTTTACTAATGAGCAGTAAAGCTGCTTTTTTAGCTAAATCGAAATTAATTGCATTTATTTACAATTATACCAAGAGAACACGGTATTTTACTCCCGACATGGTTGCTGTGAATAGACCAATCAATCCTTTCGTGGAAATGAACTCCAAGAAATTTTTAGACATAACTCGATCAATAACTTGTCCTTCAAAGTAAACAGGCTTTTCATCTGTAATTGCCGTGTTACGAGGCCGAAGTATTAAATGCTTTGTTTTAATTGCATTAAACTCCAATCGGTTTGCTCGCAGCCAGTGCGGTGGGTTTACCAACCATATTTTCAGGCGATGTTGAAGATTGTTCGGTTCATATTGATCAGTTCCTGAACAATATAGGTTTGTGTCGTCTGCGTACAAGATTATATCTGGTGTGAGTGGTGTGCCTGATGCCATTAATGTACATCAGAAAACAAAGTATGGAATCTTGCGGGTTGCTGTGCATGATTTCTGATGTCTTCAAGCCGCTGTTAACGTTTTATTTATTTATTTATTTCTTGTACACCTCAAATGCCCCTGAATAGGGGTATTACATGAGGGGAAAAAAATACACAAAATGAATCTGAAATGAATGACATGGGGTTCAAAACAGAACATTTTCAATGGCTTTTTTAAAATGGACAGGGCTGGTGTGGAGTGCGGCAGCGGCAGGCAGGCCATTCCAGTCTACTGCAGTCTGGGAAAAGAAGGAATGAAGGTACGCAGTGATGCGTGCGCGGGGGGGATAAACGGCTTTGCTGTGACTGGTGCGAGGAGACACGTGATGAGCTGGTTTTAGATCTGCAAGGGATGAACGATAAAACTAGTGGAAAAGGATGAGTCGGCAGATTTTGCGTCGCAGCTCGAGGTCAGGCAGGTTAGCTCTTGACTTCATGGCAGTCACACTAGAATGATAAGACTAGTCTGGATGGATGAACGGTTTTGCACTGATTCAAGTGCTTTAGTTAGATAAGAAATGTGAGGGTCCCAAACTGCGCACGCATATTCCAGATTGGGATGAACCAACGTTATGTAGGCGAGAGTTTTAATAGACGAAGAAGCTACTGACAAATTACGTCGTAAGTAAGACAGGACACGATTAGATTCATTAGTAATGGCAGTGATATGGGTGGACCAAGAAAGATCATGCGATATGTTAATTCCCAGGTACTTACATGTTGATGTCGGAGAAATAACGGAACCGCAAAGTACGTAGCAAGGAGTTGGGTAAGTGCGTCGCCGATGAAAAGAAATTAACGAAGTATTGAAGAGTATTGAAGGCGATTTTGCTGGCAACTCTGTATTTGGTGCCATGGTACTCCCCTAATTCCATATGAGTAATGTCTTCGAACTATAATGTAATGCTAAAAAGAATCAAAAGCTTTCTTGAAGTCAATGAGAACATCTATCGTAATTAGTTTGCATGCAAAGTTGTCAAGTTCTTTGTCTTTAATATTCGATAATGCCATTTTCGTGGTCGTTTGCTTTTGAAAGCCATACTGTTCTTTTATTCTAACATGTTGTTTTTGGAAAATTTTGGAGAACCGCTAATTCATGACTTCTTCGACAACTTTCAAAAATATCGGGAGAACAGATATTCGCCTGTAATTGTTAGTCTTCTCGGTAACAACCTTTGTACACAGCAGGCGCCTTTGCAATTTTTAGTTTTTGAGGGAAAATGCCAGAAATGATAACGAGGTTACATATGTGGAAGAATGGTTACTATTTATTTATTTATTTATTTAGCAATACTGTAAGCCTTTGGCAGGCCTATACAGGCAGTGGGTTACAAAGGTATTCACAATGTACAACACTTTGTAAAATATATTAACACTAGAACTTGTAATCTAAAACAGAACATCATTCCAACCAAAATCAAACGGTAGAAAAGAGCAGGAAAAAAAAGAAAAAAGAATAAAAAAGCTTCCGCTTTATGGCACTGGGTGAAACAAAGATTCTACCTTATTGACAAAGCTAGACACAGAATCGTCGTCAACAACATCCCCTGGCAATGAATTCCAAATCTCTACGGACGACGGAAAAAAAGAAAACTTAAAAGTATTGCACCGTGTGACGTATGGCCGGATGTGCTTATCATGATTTTTTCGTTTAGTGTGACGGTGTGGTGGCTGCAGATACTGATCTTTGTTGATACGCAGCGACCCATGGTAAAGCATGAAAAGAAACTTCATGGCGGCAACGCGACGCCTGCTCGCAAGTGTGGGAATGCCTGCTTGTGTTCTAAGAGCACTGACACTTTCAAACCGGGAGTACTTCGAGTAGATAAATCGTAGTGCTTTATTTTGCACCCTTTCCAAGGAATCTGTCAGGTACTGTTGATGCGGGTTCCAGACTATGCTACCATATTCCAGAATTGGTCGGACTAGAGTTTTGTAGGCTTTAAGTTTTACTTCAGGAGGAGCCTTGCCTAATTTTCTTCGTAAAAATCCTAGTGTTTTAAACGCTTTTGCACAGGTGTTGTTAATATGTACATCCCATTTCATTGTGCGTGTAAGTGTTACCCCTAAATACTTAACATTGTCTGTTTGGCTGAGAACGGATCCCCCTAATGTGTAGCTAAACCTTAACAACGATTTTTTATGACTTAAACTTAAATACTTAGTTTTTTCTGCGTTTATTTTCATGCCCCACGTTTCGCACCAGAGAACAATGTTATTTAATGACATATTGAGTTTCCATTGATCCTCAACTCCCCGCACGACTGTGTAAATCACACAGTCGTCAGCAAAAAGCCTGATTTTCACCCCATCGACAATACAAGAGCTAACATCATTAATATATATAAGGAATAATAAAGGTCCCAGGACGGATCCCTGCGGTACACCTGAAACTACTTCGAGGTTCCCCGATTCATTATTATTTATAACCACATATTGGGTGCGATTTGACAGATAAGCTTCTATCCATGCTATTACTTCCGAATTAATGCCAAGGAGCTTTAGTTTGTGAATTAATTTACAGTGCACAACACGGTCATACGCCTTAGAAAAATCAATAAAAATGCTGTCAACTTGTTCTCGGGAATTGATTGCTCTCGTGAAGTCATGCGTTATTTCTAATAATTGCGTGACTGTGGACAGCCCTTTTCGGAAACCGTGTTGGGTCGGATTCAATAAGTTGTTTTCTTCCAAGTAACTCATAATTGCTTTGTTAATAATGTGCTCCATAAGCTTGCAACAACCACTTGTAAGCGATATTGGTCTGTAGTTGTCAACTACTAATTTGTTTCCGTGTTTATGAATGGGTATTATTTTCGCGCGAAGCCAGTCAGCAGGGAGCGTGGCAGTTTTCAGTGACTCGATGAATATAGTAAGCAGGAAAGGGGATATCTGCTGCGCATATCGGTTCAAAAACAGATTTGGGATACTATCTGGGCCGGATGATTTTTTTAATGAAGTGACACACTGTTTTGATGGGTTCAGGTCTTAGCTCATCTATACCGCAAGCACTACTGTTGCTTAGATCTTGCAGCAAGTTATATACATATCTGTTTTTGTAGTGGTGGACATAAAAATCGAGGCTTCTGCTTCGGAAGTTATACTGGGTGTTTCAGGGAAGACTTTAGGTATTTCTCAAATAGAGGTTTTCTGATATAAAAATATCACTTTTTCAGCGTAGTATTACCGGC
Source organism: Amblyomma mixtum (assembly GCF_055824585.1). Lineage (NCBI taxonomy): Eukaryota > Metazoa > Arthropoda > Arachnida > Ixodida > Ixodidae > Amblyomma > Amblyomma mixtum. The sequence goes on along the minus strand of NC_143015.1, from coordinate 9,385,970 downwards.
ATTGGCGGAGAGAAGAAAATCGGCGAATCGTCTTAAGTAGTAAGCTCGTTAAATAATTTTCAATATTTAAATTTTTAACTGGTAGAGTTAGACGCCTAGGTGCAAATACAGATTTGTGGCCGGTCGTTAATTAATAATAGCCATAACAGTTTTTAGAATTTCGAAAACGCGATTACCCTTACCGCTGTGGCTCGACAAAATTTGGTTCGTTTGACTAGTTACGTGCACAGGCAGGATTGTTTTGATTGCATGCTTTTCGGATGCGCATGCATTTGGGTTGATGTAGCCAAATTTTGTGGAGCCACAGTGCCGAGGTTCGAAATTCTAAAAATTGTCATGGCTATTATTAACGACCGCTTGCAAAGCACTAATTGTCACTAGTGACCTGGTTTTTACAAAGCTAACAATACGAAATTAGTTCAACAGCTTAGTATTAGAGACAATTCACAGCCTCTCCAGTGGCCGCCAACTCTAACTATACTACACCTCAAAATCCATATTTTTACCCCAAAAAGCCTTTGTTTGAATATTACTTAGACTTCCTTTAAACACCCTGTATGTGACGTGGCATCAGAATCATTTCCTACGTAGGATCCTGAAGCCCCGGCATTTAAAAAAATGTGCAACGCTGCTGGCCGTTTCAAATTGCCGCTGTGATCCTGAATAACTGCGGAACATGCAAAGGCACACATGCGCCGTTGCTAGTGCTGATTCAACCAGGCGCACGCCTCGTTTAAACTGCGTGTTACACAAGGCGCAGTTGGAGTGAATATTGTGCTGTCTGCAGTCGATATTAACAAGAAGAAAGTAGGCATATATAACCCAAAATATTGTAAGCAAAGAGGCAGTTTTCTTTTACAGGTCTCCTACCCGCGATTTTAAATTTTACTGCATTTTTATTCTGCAGCAAGATGTGGCGAGGAAAGCAAGGAAAAAAGTTGTGTAAACAGCTTGAGAGATCCTGATTTCCTTTTTGCATAACGGCGTGGATACCGGTGAGCCTTCCATGCTGCCATGAAGAGCCCGCTTAAACACAGAAAGAGCCTTCAGCAGTAGGTGCATGCATATACTCGATACGCTGGAGGAAAGGGGGAGACGAAGACGTTGTTCGACCTACTGTCGCCTCAGCTCTAGTTATTTACCTAACTTCGCCTATTTTACCTAGCTTTATTTGCATGTTCAAGGACGGCTGCATCTGCAAGGCGGTAGTGTCCCTATGGGAAGAATACGGCTGCTCCGGCGCCGGCGCCGGCATTAAAGGGACCACGCCAATCTAAGGAGGCTCGCTCGGAAGAGGCGCCCATGGCTTCCCAGGCCGTGGAGAGACCAGAACATGGAGACGACCACCTGTCCAGCGAGACCCCTTCGCTCAGTGGGTATGAGTCAACGATCATGGACGGTGACGAGTCAGTGGCCGATATGGCTGACGTGGACAACGAGGGCTTCTAGTTGGTGAGTCACCGCAAGCACCGAATGGTCCGGATCCCGGTAGTGGTTGAGCCCACAGAGAAAGGGGTTGATTCCAGAGAGAGGAATCCCATCTTGCTTTTCGCGGCATTCAATCACTGCTGGGATCAGCTCCGATTCGTAGTCGGTTCACCATGCAAGGGGCTCTTCAGCGGGATTTCTCAACGGAAGAGCAGGTTGACAAGCTCCTACAGTGCTCTCAGATTGGTGTCATCAAGGCTGAAGTGCGGTTGCCCCGTTCCTACATGAAGAACACCTGTGTTATTAAGGGTGTACCAAAGTGGTATTCACAAAGTGACCTACTTGATTACTTGAAACCACAAGGTGTTCTGCACGTGAAACGACTCGTGGGTCGTGCGGAGCCTCAAGAAAAGGAATGGGCTGTGAAACCTACCAACTCTGTCGTGCTGACATCCGCACCCAACTCGGAGCGCCCCGAAAATATTGATCTGGGATTCACCAAGCACGCAGTTGCCGATTTCACTGCAGCTCCGCCACGCTGTTTTAGATGCCAACGGTTTGGGCAATGCGGCCAGAGTTTGCATAAAGAATCGGCGCTGTATGCGGTGCGGTGGTGACCACGACTTTAAAGCCTGCAATGCCGATTTTGCTTGTGCCAATTGAGGTGGTGATCATCCAGCGAGTTTCGGAGGCTACCCCTTCCGTGTGAGCGCTCTGCACCGTCGAATATGCTTTATTGCTGGTCCTAAACCCCAACCAACTGAGAAGCCTGTGCCAGGAGTTGACGAGTTCACAGTATTGGAGCCTGAGGTGGTTGCGTCACCCAACAATGTCCCTAAGAGACCTGAGTTCAGCAAGACGCCAAGGTCCATTGCGTGCGAGTCGGTTGTTGGACCTCCAGCAAAAAGTGTCCATGTTCCTGAGCGACCAGATCCCAACCAGGCTCGACGGCAAGGGGGACTCTCATATGCACAAGTGACAAGAAAACCAGCAACTGCGGCCAAGAGTGTGCCCCCGTCGGCATCTTTTGTCGAAGTTGTGAGTTCGTTGCGCAAAATAAGGAGCTGAAAACTCAAGGTGTGTCATACATTCTTCATGTTTTGTTTGGGGCCCTGCGTTCACTTGTTCCAGCGATGCTTGTTCCAGCGATCGTGTTCAACCTCATGGATGTAATATGCACCGAAAGGTGCCGTCTACCCGAGTGGAAATCAGATATGCAAAAGGGAGGTTTCACGCCTTCGTTTAACATTCCTGCAGGACATTGATCTTTATTCGAAATGATGACAGCAGGGACGGTCTATGGTCTACTGTGATTTAATGTGTGCGTAGATGGTGTCTTCTGGAGTGGAGTATGTTATTCTGTGAGTGAATGTGAGCATGTATGGTGATCTCTGAAGTGGATTATGTACTGCTGTGAGTGTATGCGTGCATAGATGGTGACTGCAGGAGTGGAATATGTACTATTGTAAGTGACTGCGCGCATAGCGGGACAGATCTCACTGATTTTAGGACATTATTAACATATAAGCGGCGCTATAAGCAAGGCTACTCCCACCTGTAGCATACAACAAATCAACAACTAAACTCGATACGCTGCTCTAGCTGTGTCTGCAGGTGTGCAATGCTGGAGAAATGGCTTTTTCGCGGAGCAAGTTGTTGAAGTTTGCCACAAAGATAATAAAATCAGCCGGCCTGAAGCGTTTTCAGCACACTGTCGTAGGTACTAGCTTAGAGATGAATTCTACTTCACAATACGATAGGTATATATTATCCACTTTTTGAACAAACTTTCGTCGGCGCGGATATCGATAGTAGGAATCTTTAATACATTCACACTTCAGTTGTTACACATACTGTGTATCACATCACACACAACATGCGGGTGTGATCGCACGATATTGAATGAAACAGCGCGTGGGGCCTCGCAGCAGCTCGACGGTTGAGAGAGCTTCCTATAGCCCTCCTAGAAGTAATTAAACACGAGAAAAAGTCAACTGAACACGTATAAAACTAAAGAGTAATGGCGCATTGTTGTCCACTTAGTTCACCCTGGACGAGCGATCAAGGTTTGTAGATGGATCGCACTGAGTGCCCATGGTCATGAATGGGCGGCAAATTAATGAAAGCGGTTCTTCGCGACTGGGCTACATGCGTGAGCAAAAGAGGCCTAGGTCGGCTGAAAAAATTCCCTCTCCTGTCACGTTGTTCGAGTACTCGTCGATATGTCGATGTGTTTACGTCCGACCTGCTATGCGCTAATGGGAGCTAGTATATGTCCGAAATCGGCTTCTAATTTTTATCATAGAGAACAAGGATTCATCCGTATCTTAATTTAAACGCAAATCACCCACAAATCATTGTGAAAAATCAGCGCAGAAAGCGAAAGCTGTGCTCTGGTCGGCGTTCTGGCACATGATACCTAACGTGGCATTTGGTGCCATTAGCATGTTGGCACGGAGAGAAGAAACATTTAACAAGCGAGATGCTGGAAGAGTTTCCGCACGCATCTCACTGTCCTCGCACAGCGCAGCGCAGCAGGGCATCGGCGTTTCACATTTCAAACGAAGCAGTTCGTCTTCTATAGCGAGCCAACATGGCAAGCCGGAGCGTCAAGGAATGCCACCGCGCATTTCTATTGACGAACTATTGATCACCTGTTGATGAACTGTTAGGCCGTTTGTTTTTTCTGGAAAAAATAACAATAATGAAGCCCCATTTCTGAAAATATTTATTCATTAAAACGATTTCTATATCAGTTACGAGTGAAAATATATCGCCTGACTTCTAACCTCCCCATTCCGAAGAAAATGAAAGCCGAAAAAAGGGCCCTAATTATACCTAACAAATGGGGCGCGTTAGTTGAAAGATGACTGAAAGTTACATTTAGGAGAGCTTCATTTTGCTCTTGTATCAGAGAAGCATACGAGTTAGCGAATGACAGCGTGTCATGATTCATGTGTTTGTTCGCCAACGCATAATATACCACAGACAGACACTAACTGAAAAGCGTGGCAGAGCTTTCTCTCCACCGCAGCCTCTCTCCCAGCATCTTTCTCCGCCCGACCTGGTTTTACGGCACGCTACTGCATTAGGCACTCAGCGCTAATATCTGGAGCAAGGGTGATTTTGAAGAGAATCCTCGCGAGGCTACAGAGACATGTGACGCAGAGGAAGCGCTTCAGCTTTCGTTTGCTAAGCCAGGGCTCAAACTTTCGGCCGTCGAAAGCCAACCGCACTCCTGAGAAGCAGGAGCGCGCCCTCCCTTCACGAGTCAGTGCCACTGAAGTCTAGGCACAGCTATGAGCCCGCTCATGCAGTCGAATTTCATATCCTTTGGAGAAATACTTCGCAGAGGAAAAAAAGTTTTGTTTCTTCCTTAGAGGCCGGGAACAAAACATGGAGGGCAAGAGTGCGGGTCTTGCTAGACATACATTTGAGCTGCGGTGCGAAATAAGTAGCAAAAAACAGGAAATTGTCGAATACCGAAAGCAGAAACAAGGACCGATATAATATACGAAAGAACAAACCTTTCCGCTTTCGTTAAGAAGTCGATCGGCCAATGTATTAAATCGCTAATTTCTGGCAGTTGGAACTGCTTGTAAACTCTAGCGACATTGAGCAAACTGAGTACTTTCGCTACTTTTATGGTATACTGAATGCAACTACCGAAAAACCGCATATAGTCAAACGATAACTTCTTTTTTTGGCGAGGCATATCTGTACAAAAAAATTATGTCCCGACGCCTTCCAATACGACGCCATGATTTTTAACAGCGTTTGCTTCGGGGCCAGTTGGCTCATGGTTAAAGCCGGTTTACTTTCCGCATATTGGACTTGGGATACCCAGGGACGCGGTGGAGTGTGCGATGGTTGCGCTGAGAGCTCGTTCGACCACGTTGCAGATGCTGGCGTCATATTGAAAAGACGTTTGGTTTCTCTGGTTCCGCTCTGTCGGAGACTGCTACCGCAGGCTGGGTCTGGCTGCGTCTCTCTCATATCGCACTGGGCCCCTGGGGAGCTAGTATTCATGTGAGCGGATTTTGCGGAAAAGGCACTCCGTGTCGTCCAGAACTTGATGTTTCCTTTTTTATTTTAAAAAAAGAGGCCATTAACTAGAATTTGCGACGTGAATACGGCTTGCAAATGAGTTTTTTTTTGTCTTGTGCACACTAACTAGCTTCTAAACTCAGCATCGACAGCGTTTGTGCTAGTTGGTTAACCATGTTTCGATCGCGAAAGCACTCAAAAGACAACAACACAGAGCCACGAACACACAGTGCACTTATTTACTATTTATTGTATTTCATGCGAGAAGCAGCAAATTCTACTCTTGGTTTTCACCTGCGCATGCTCAGCGTACTTCAACATCAGAGTGATGAATGGCGAACTCCTTACAAATAGCCCTGGAGCACAATGAAGGATAAAATACGTGTTTAACCAGCAACAGAATTTCAGGAGCTCTTACACAATCATCCCCATCTCGCGCTATTTCTAAAGCTTCAACAATTTCTCGGGTAATTTTGCATTTCCTCTTAAAAACAAAAACCAGATTTCTGAAAAACAAGACGGCAATCATTCTTACTTTTTCACTTTGGACAATGAACGCTCATGTGCCCCTTTTTCTGTTGTCCACACTGTAGTCATGCTCACATAACCTTTCGTTTAAGCATCTTCCTGCCTGACCTATATATGGCATTTAACGCATTTCACAGATACTTTGTAGATAAGGCCTTCTTTGCAACTTGAGGCTTGTGGGGCCTGGCTGTGTCCGTCTCTTTCTGTGTCCTTGTCTATTTGAGCGCTTTCGCAGTCTGAACTTGCTTAACTCGTGCTCTGTTAGAAAAGCTGTTATGGTTACGTGTCTGTCCTCTCATCCATCACTGGAAACAGAAAAAAGTTATAAATAGAGTAAGCTCTCCCGCGCACTCCCTTCTATAAAAGAAACTGCTGGAGGACAGCTTACTAACTTTTTGCTGCTATGCTGGCGTAGTCGCGTTTGCGGTGTGGGCAAAACGTTTTCGCGACTGGAAAGTATCGTGACGATTTGCACTGAATGAATTTAAATATGCATTGTCATATGATGAGCCATGCTAAGCTCGGTGACTTTATGAAGTATGTAGAGCGTGTGTACCCAACCAAACTGACTAGGAGCATTTTTGAACGAGAAAGAGTTCATGAACGCAAAGTTTTCATACATTGCAAGATTTCGTTGCAACGATCAATATGTCCGCAGATATTCCTTCGGCAGCCTTATATTTTTTTGCTATTAATGTTTTTCTGTCGTCAAACGCGTTCCCCATTAGTTTTTTGAGGCATTCTTAACTGCTCGATGGGAGCAATGGAAACACTTGAAAAGAAACATTTCGACGCATATGAGAAGTACCTTACATTTTTCCGATATTCAAAATTTTTGTTCCAGAATGTTGGACACGGAAATCGCATTTGCCTAACATTTATCATGCTTTAATTTTCACTTGCCGGAGGCGGGACTGTTTCCTACATGTTAAGACACTTAAATGTGTTCTGTAGCAGTCTGTAAATCATGTGGTACGCGCACATGAAAGCATGAAACTCTCTTGTACAACTGAAACATTATTTCCGCACATTCCATTTTTCGATTCATGGACCATTCCTGCCCTTGTACTAAATTGAGAATGGGAACTCGTCAAGCGGCTCAAAAGAGCGGCTTTTTTCTTATTCTCGCAGTGTCCATGATGAGCATGAAAAATAAACATTTCGTTTCCTCTTTATTGTTAGCATATTTTCATGTCTCAATGCGCACAGGGTATGTATGCACAGGGTAAGTAAAGAAGAACTCTGCCCAGATACCAGCTTGTGTGACTTTCCACTAATGGCTGGTGGTTGCTCATGCCACCGAAAATTGTTTAGCATGCAGCGTGCTAGTTGCACCTACGAATTCTGGAACCACTCCGCACAACGCATAAGCAGGATGATTGAAAGCGTACGCTCTTGACACGATTTCGGACGGACGCTTGCCCTATGCGCGTTTCATAGTTCGTTCGGTTTTTACGGCGGCAGGTGTCAGAGGCTCCTTCCTTGTGTTTAGAGATAAGCAACGGGTGGATGTCAACAACTGGGAAGGGCGTTGGGGAGGGTTGCCACGAAAAGAGGAAGCTATGGCAAGAGCGGGAGAATCCGTAACCGGCGGGTGGTTACCACGGTAACCACGTGGATGGTCGTTGCCACGCAAAAATGAGGTGAAGAGTTACCAGGTAAGGTAAATGTGTCGACAGCTAAGAAAAATTCAGGGGGGCACTTTGTTGTCCTAGAGTACGGTGAGGCGAAAGCCTTTAGCGCGGTGTTGCTGCTTTTGAAACTGGTGTGTGGTTAAGATGTTAATTAAGTATGGAATTGTTGGTGAATCCTAAATGCTGGAGACACTGCAGGGCGTCTGGGAAGCATCCGTCTGATTCGACGACTCTCTGCAAACACTGTCCAGCGTACTACACAAGGAGAACTACATATGCGTTGGCAGGAAGTAGCATAGCCATTAGCGCGCTCGAGTGCGGAACAGAAGGGTGGTGGTTCGAATCCCATCGTGCACGAAGATTTTTTTTTTTGCACTAACTAGAAAAAGCGTGAAACCTCTGCTGACAACCTTCTGTCGACAACTATGAGGCATAAAGGCTTTCGCCTTAAAATGTGCACCCGGAAGGTGGTTCCAGCGGAAGGAGAAAGTAATAGAGAGAGTGGAGGAGTGCGCAACTGGAGGCTGGTTGCCATGGTTACCGAGGAACGAGAGTACTTTGAGGGTGGGGTAGTGTGTAACCACACGGCGGTTATACCGGAATGATGAGGGTAAGGCGAGACCGGAGAAACAGGCAACCGTAGCTTGTCTGCCATGCGAACCACCCGGGGCGCGGTTACCGTGGCAAAAGAGTGCGTCGAGAGTGGAGAATTGTGGCGGGCTTCGTCCGCGGCTGGTGCAGCGATAGGCGTAGTCCGAGCTGAGGACTGGTGAGGATCGCTAGTCGAAGAGGAGTATATACAAGAAGTGCTCTGTTTATATGCATATATATGCACGCCGCTGTCAGGTTGTTTACCTCCGTAAATTACGAACTGAAGAAGCCTGAGCAGCTGTCGCTGAATCTCCCGTTGCAAAATGGTAATTGCCAGGGGAGTTTTTTTTTTAAGATCATTTTATCGCTATTGTCGTCATTGGCGGTTTTCGTCCTGTATTAACTTTCGAACAGGGATTCAGAGCTAATAGGCCCGTTTTGTAGCTTGGCGGTATGTCGGGCTGCGAACACAGAGGTTGTTGGTTAATGTTACATTAACTACACAAGTACATTGCGTAGAGCTGTGCCTTTTCATGTGGCTTTAAATTAATTACTTTCTGCTGCGTGTCATGTCGCTTCCTCTTCTAAGTGCTATGTTTTATTACATGCCACCTATGCAGTCCTAAAGTGAAAATGGCATCGCTTTGAATGGCGTTTGAAGATCAATAAGGCTAGTGCTCTGAATAGAAATCTATATTGGTACATCCACACAAAAATCAGTACTTGCGAAAATATTTTATTTCCACGCTAGGGTTGTGCTTTTTGCGCACTAGTATACTTTATTTGGCTTGTTCATGCTTTACTCGTGCAGCCGAAGTTCGAAGTCTCTCGTGAAATATGCGCTCTTCTACCGAATCTTTGCATGCCTATAAATAAAGGGTAAAACATAACTTCGACTTAAACAATGGCTACTAGTGACGACATATTCAGTGCTTAGCGGGAATTGTCTGCTTTTTTTTTCACCGTGAGGATCCTTGCTTGACGAAAATTCAGGCCACCTTTGAATGATGCCATGGGCGATGACATATTTTTGCAGGTGTTCTCTTCCCACTGAATGGATTGGGCTATTTATGAGTTACTCCGCTTATTACGGTCACCCTGAGAAACAGGAGTCGTCCTCCGCGCTTTGCGCCTACGCATGCCCTCAATATGCTCTTGTGCAGTAATCACGCAGGGTTGTCAGCTACCTTGAAAGCACTGTGCGGCAGTAAGAAGCTCCTCTTTATAAGCCACAAGCCACGCACCGCCTGAAGGGCTAAGGTCCGAAATAGGTGAAGATACTTCTCGCAATGAAGCTCTTAGTAGCAGCCTTCATCGGAATCACACTTGTCCTACTAAGCCAGCCTTCCGAAGGTGCGTGAATTGTGGTTTTCGTATATGCAGGCATCAAAGTAAATTGTGGATTTGCTATTCAGGGGATTATCTATTGTGATATTGTTGTCATATCGGAATGAAGGTTTCGTTTATCAAACCAACCGTGTTCAAGGCACCAGCTGTGCCGTGGTTAGTGTTACTAGTGCAGAAGCTTTCCGCTGCTGTTAATAAAGGTATAGAGACCATAAAAAGAAAGGAAGAGCCTAAAACTCTGCAAGAGAGTTTGTCTAATAAATACTTGAAACCTATAAAGGAGGAGTCGTCATGCTTTTAACCGTTAGTGGTAATAATTTAATTATGGCAAGCAATAACGGTCAATACAACTAAAAAGTCTTGTGTACGTATAAAAACCGAGTTAGAAGGCATAATATTAATAATTTACTGCGCCAAATATAAACAAAATGTACTGACATCCAGCCGGTCAAATTATTATAGGTAATGAATGGCAGATGCCAACAGGCAGCGGAACAGCGCATAAATGTACACAGGGCATGAGAAGACATACTAAACATTACAAAGCATCAGATTAGTTCCGTGAGCAAAATGAAAAAAAAATGAAAATACAGAAAAACATGTTCTGTATTGAATAACAATACTGTGAAAGGTGATGACGAAGAAAAGAGTGGAACACGGAAATACCTAGCATCATGACAGTTGGAAAGACAGGAGAAACTCTCTTCCAACAGCTGCGTTGAAATAACACAGCACCATTACGATCTAGGAGTAAATCGCATTGCATTCCTGAATTCCGATGGGAAGAAACCCCTAAGACAGTCCTGAAATCGCATTATTTAACCTGATAAGCGGAAAAACATGCATACAAAGTCATCAAGTCATTAGTTACCAGTGTAGTTCTGCATCTTTTTTTTGTTTATATTCAGTTTTGCCACGAAGAACACTTGGAGATTACGTGTTAAAGTAAAACGGAAAGTAATAGCCTCTTGCCGTGTCTTGCGGAACGTCGGGGTATACAGTAAGGTTCCTTCGGTCGTAGAGAGCGCGCATACAAATGAAATGTGAAGTATAATTCCCAAAATACTCTAAAGAAACTTTTCGGGCGCTGAACGTACGCGTACGGACGAGCAAGCATCAAAGCTTACAGAAAGCAGTTTCAAAGCGGTGGATGCAATTTTAAAAATAAGAAATGCGTTGTGTTCCCACTTCCGGCAAATAAAAACGAACATACTCCAAACATCATTCTAAAATACGAAAACGAAACTGACGCCATAAATGAGGCGAACTTACCAGCCATATTCCTAAACTTTCATTCGTATGGTATACAGCAGAAATAAATTGTCACGTCGAAGCTGAAGCAAACATACAAGCTTTGCTTCCCACCTGGATTAGGCCACTCGGCCTAGGCCGCAGCCTCTCGCGTCGCGCGCTTAACTGGTAGCATCTCGCGCTGGGCTTTGTATACCGAATAATTTGGCGACGAATGTCTGCAAATGGCAAAAAGTAAATTGGTATTGAGGCAAGTAAAAACGCATTAACTATCTCACTTCTCGTTGGACACTTCAACCGCACTGTGAGGGAAGAGGGTAAGGAAGGAGCGTGAGAAGAAGGTGAAGGAGGTGTCTTAGTAGAGGCGCCCGGAATAATTTGGACGAACTGGGGTTCTTTAAATTTCAGTGACATCTTACAGCACAAGGGTGTTTTCGCATTTAGGCTCGGTCTAAGATGGCCTTCGCGGCCCGAAACTGATCACGTGTCCTCAAGACCAGCCGCCCACTGTGTCAACCATAAAGCCACCACGGCGAGTGCTGCTGAAAAACTAGCAAGCGTTGCGGCGCTTAAAACAGCGAGAGAGACAAGGCAGTGAGAAACGTTGGAAGCGCTATCCAGTACGAAAATAGAAGCGCTATTTACCCGCCACGGTGGCTGAGTGGTTATGGCGCTCGGCTACTGATCCGGAGTACCCGGGATCGATCCCGACCGCGCCGGCCGCGTTTCGATGGAGGCGAAACGCAAAAGGCACGCGTGTGCTGTGTGATGTCAGTGTACGTTAAAGATCCCCAGTTGGACGAAATTACTCCAGAGGCCTCCACTAGGGCACCTCTTTTTTCCTTTCTTTGCTAAATCTCTCCTTTATTCCCCACCTTGCGGTGCGGTTTAGGTGTCCACCGATAAGTGAGGCAGATGATGGTGCGCCATTTCCTTTGCCCATAAACCATTTTTTTTTCTGAGCGCAGCGGTTCTTAGAGGAACTGTAGTGGCCTGCGCGACCCGAACCGCCCGCATATAGAAGAGGAAGTGACATCAGCACGTTCTTCACAGAAGGGCGGGGCCTTCCCCTCAGCCGGTCGCCGCCGCAGCTTTGACCTCCACGTCGACGCGACTGAAACAGTTTGACAGAGATACTTAAGGGTGATTTTGTGCAGGAATCCGAAAGCATTACTAATCCCTGAGTGCGTATGACTCCACCCGGAGCGCTGCACGACAAAAATTTGCATTACCAGTTTCATGCGAAAATCTGGGAAGACATATATTATTGAAGTTTCGAATCCCTGTCGCAATCTAGGCTCAAACTTGACTACCACAAGTAACCTCTATGTAACGAGAAATCGTTTAACATCACCCGGAAATTCTCACAATGTTGTCGGGAAAACTGGCTCCACATGGAGGTTGGCTAGTGGCGAGAATGTATAGAAAAACTACACGTATACGATTCTATGAAGGGCTGTGCTCGGCTTGCTGTGTGCTTCATACGGCCGCTTCATGACGTCGCCCTATTTTTCTGTACCAACTACGAGCGCACACACACAAGCCACCGACTTTTCTTGTGATTCGATCAGTAATCATCATCATCATCCTGTCTACGCCCACTGCAGGGCAAAGGCCTCTCCCATGTCTCTCCGATTAACCCTGTCCTTCGTCAGTTGCGGCCACCCTGTGCCCGCACACTTCTTAATCTCACTCGCCTACCTAACTTTCTGCCGCCCCCTGCTACGCTTGCCTTCTCTTGGAATCCACTCCGTTACCCTCAAGGACCAGCGGTTATCTTGCCTTCGCAAACGTTGCTAGGTTCAGTTCAGCACCCTCTGCTGCGTCACAGGTCTGACCGCCGCGCCGGTAAGCTGCTCCGCAGCCAATGGAGACTGAGGGCCGAGGATTAATTGGGTTGTTCATAGAAGGTTGCGGCCAAGTACTACACCAGGGTGGCCAAATCCTCCTCTGGTGAGGAAGGGCATTGTCGGTTCTATTCACCGAGATCAGGCCGCACCCCAGGCCTGTTCGTACAGATCGATCGACACATGGAGTGTCCTCTGTCTAAAAAAAAGAACTCGGTGGAGAATTGCAGCTTATACCTCTTATTAAGCCTAATTGCGACAGCTGCCACCCTCTCATTAATTCTATAAAACTCCTCTATGTTGCCAACTATATCCTTATTGATGAGGAATCCCACGCCTGGTTCTCGTCAATGATTCTTCCAATGGTGGCCTGTCGATCAGTAATGCTTTCGTACTGTTTAATATTATCGTAGTCGCGCAGTCCACTGCGCCCGGCCTTTGACGATGCTTCTAATTCTTAGGAGGCCGACGCTGATCACGCAGGTACGCGCACTCAAAAAAATGAAAAAAAAAATTAGCCCAGCGCGCAGTCGATCACCATGAAAACCTGTGAAAATAAAAGCGGTTGATGACGGAGCCTTTAAGACTGGAGTGCCGGCTGCCATACCGCCCTTTATGAACAGTCAAAGAATTACAACTTTCATGCATTTCGCGTTTACCGCTGCTTTCGATGAGATGGAGTTACAAACTGAATTTTGTCTTCGTTATTTTGTAGCATTTCTGACGTCGCTGGAGCTCTTATTTTTAGTTGAAAGCTGTGACTAAGCTAATGACTGTTATTTCCTTATCCAAATGTGTTGCAGCGTTGCAATGAGAATTTTATGCAAGGTATTTCAGCGTCACTCGACTAATTTTTAAAAATAGGGTTTTTCAGGTAAGGAGATTCTTATTTGCGACAGTGTTGGCTGACGTAAAAAAACAGGCGAATCATGTCACCTTATAAAACGGTTGACTAAGTTTTAATAGCAAATTATTTGACGATTGCTTATAGGCGGCTGATTGCTGTTGCCTTATTTATTTATTTATTTTGAACATACTGCAGGCTGAGTGTCCAAGCAGGAGTGGTATATATTTACATAAAATTCAAACAGGCATGACAGCACAAGTTACAGAACACATCAACACATTGTGTAGACCAGTTGAAACGGTTATTACTGCACAAAAAATATAAGCACAAAAAAACTGACACAATCAAAACCGACACCAAATAACTGACAGGAGGCAAGATTTCATAGTCATTATATACTTAATTCCAGCATATCTAAAGATTGGAGGGAAGAAGCAGGCAAACTATTCCAATCTGCAATTGTATTAGGGAAAAAGGAGAATTTGTATAAGTTAGTCCTTGCAAAGTGAGGCGTTAAAAAGAGGGCATGAGAGTGGTTTGTGTGCCTAGTGGTAAGAGGGCAAACGTAAGGGCTAGGATCAAGTGCGAGTTTGTGATTAAGTAAGAGAAAAAAATTTAAGACGGAGGAATTTTCTTCTTGCTCGGATAGTGACAATACCATTTTCTGCCATTAATTCAGATACCGAATCGGTGCGACCGTATTTAGAATAAATAAAACGCACTGCCCATCTTTGAATTTTTTCAAGAGCATTAATATTGCACATCGTATGGGCCAGTTGCCTTGTTGCCAGTTAGAGATTTGTAGCCAGCCTCTGGCAGCAGCCATATCAGTTTCCTGAATTTCTAAAAGCCCGATTATCCTCGGTGCTGTCGCAAACACATTTGGTGATTTCTGGCGCCATCCGAAAATCGCGCGCCTGCAGGGAGCGCAAAGCGATGTCACTCAAACTGCGATACCCGGTGGCGACGTGCCCCGTGGCCATCCCTGCCCCGCCCCCGTAGGAGCAGCGAAGTGGCGAGAAGCGGAGAGCACTGCCCCGAGGGCGGCTCAGAAATTGTGACTGGCACACGTATATAGGTCACAGAATGACGCCATTTGATGGACGTCGCTCTGCGTTCTCCGCAGGAAAACGATTTTCTAAGAGCAACAAACTCCTCAAACTTGTTTAGCCAATGCGTCGGGGTAATCAAGTTTTCGAAATTCTAAAAACTAATGTGCCCCTGTCGTGCGGATAAGTGTACTAAGGTCAGAGTGGTCGATGTTTGAATGTGCGGTTGATGGAGCATGCCGGATATATGGAAAAAGGTGGCACTTCAAACAATATGGTTCTTCATTGTCGTAGCTGGAGCAAGCGCAAGAAGAAATATTCTCCCATATTTTCCAAAACGTGTGTTCTTTTTCGTCACCGAGATCGTGTAACGCGGGAGATATTTGAAGCCTATCATATCGCAGAAACGGGGCATACATGTGTTAGTGACCCTTCGGTTGCCTTGTCTAGTAGAGAGATAAGTTTTTTGAAAGAGCGATTGAAAATCGCGAGTTAATCTTTTCCTGCAGATCGGTGGGCATGTGGCGTGCGATTACTCTTAGTTTGTTTTTTTTTTTTTTTGCATATATAGAAGCTTCTGAATAAATATCCTTGTAGTTGCGAGTAAGCGCTGTGTCCTTTCTGTGTCGTTGTTTGTTAGCGCCTGAATTTTTCATAATGCTGTGCCTACCACTAACAGCCGGCTACAAATCTTTAGTTGCAATCAGACGCCTATGGGTAGTAGTTAGAAACTTAACTATTGGAAATTAGTTACTTTACTAATTAACAAGATTTGCCTCTCTTTAAAGTCCACCAGCAATTGCTTAACTAAAGCGTCCCTTTACATCAAACCCTATCTTTAGAATTCAGTGGCGCACTTCCCTGGAACACATGATATAACTCTAATACAAACCTTTTTGGTATGAATTCCTTGTTACGGATTCCCTGTTAGCCCGGTCTACACTATGATAATGCAAAAAAATTTCCTCTTCAAAGCCAGGGTCGCAGAATCAGTGTCTGTCCAAGAGGCAGGGACAACCCCACACTTCATATGTGCTTCGCAACCACGTCCATTCTCTACGCTTCTCATTCCACTAATATGTAATTCACAAACCTCTCATTCTTCATTATCTTTTCAGGCAAAAGCAGCAGCAAGGCAAAATGCATCACGACGAACCTACCAGACTTCCTCAACCTTGGAAAGGTAAGCTTAAAAAAAATCTGTGAGATGAAATCACAGGAAAAAAACTCTGCCCGCTATTCTCCAGTTCATTGCGCTTACTCTCCGTGAGTACATGGACGCTGCAGGTATGTAAGGTCGACATTATTCCTATGGAAATTAAGCAGAAATATAAACCAATGTTTCCTCCACAGGGTACAGACGACAAATTCTTCAATTGCTGAAAAGTCAAGCGTCGATTGTAGTGAGAGGGGAAATAGTTGAGGAAACAAAAGGCAGAATATGATGCTAGCTCTTTTTGTGAGCCTGAAACATGGGACTCTTGTATAAAACACTGTTTACGTATTTACCATATCCATTTAGCTACCCTTTGCTCCCTTTCAGTAACGCCATCTAAGATCGAATTTCGCGCCTTCCATCTGTTTGCCCTTAAGAGGCGCATAGGCTACCGGCCGCTTTCAATCTCCTACACCGTTGCCACCCTCCCTATGACAACTCAAACCGGCAACATAACGATTTCTATGCCAGCGCATGTATTCATGTGGACGAAAAGCACAACCTCGAATCAATGGAAGCGAATGCAGCGGGCGGAGACTATGGTGTGCGCCAACTTCCGGCGGAGTCTTGGCCTCTCCCTTTTTCAGCTGATCTCCAATATACAGATTTAAAAAGAAGACACTGAAGTAGTGTGACAGAAATGTGCAAGTTTAAAATTACTCGGCTTTCTTTGATCACTGTGGCATTAGGCTGACCTTGCAGACCTTTCTTTGTGTACAATGTTTATTGGTTGGTTTAAAGGGGTTTAAGGTCCCGAAGCAACTCAGGCTATGAGGGATGCCGTAGTGAAGGGCTCCGGAAATTTTGACCACCTGGGGTTCTTTAACGTGCACTAACATCGCACAGCACACGGGCCTCTAGAATTTCGCCTTCCTCGAAGTTCAGCCGCCGCGGCCGGGATCGAACCCGCGTCTTTCTTTTCAGCAGCCGAGCGCCGTAACCACTGGGCCACCGCAGAGGGCCTGTGTGCAATGTGAGCTATAAAATAATGATTATGAGCTTACACTTGAAGCATAATCAAACAAAAGAAATGGTTTTTAATGCCGTTTACAGCCAGCTTTAAGCACGTAACCAGTAAGCATTAAGCTTCACCGAAGCAGTGGCCTAATGATTGAGCATCCGCCCAGCATGCGGGATGTGCGGGGTTCGATCCCCCAGTGCCGCCGGGTACCCACCGGTGATACAATGGGTACAAGCTTTGCCCTGGCCTGATGCCCGGCTTATTCAGGGGCTTTTACCTCATGACCTGAGTCGCTTTGTGTCGTTAAATCCTCTAAACCTTAATGCTTGGGAACTAGGCCTTTGACCCCACCTCGAGCAAATGAAAATACCTAGCGCCCAGGCACTCTTTGGCCGCAGATGCCACTTCGCCATAAGAAATCATCATCATCAAGGTTTCAGAGTGTATCCATACCAACCTAGCGTCACTTTCCTAATTCAAACTGCCTTGAACACGAACGGCAATCATAAAATGGCTCCGTTTGGTATTTCAGCGCTGCTATTACTCTTAGTTGCGTTAACACGTTTTGGCGGGCTAGCTGGGTAAGCATCTTGAATAAACAGCGTGAACGACGACAAGCACAAAAGACAAGATTCAAGATATTCACAAGAGATTAAAGATTACCCTAAGAATATATAAAAAAAATCTTAGGTTTTTCTGTCTATAAAAATTCACCTTTACCGCCACAGAAACGTGCTCTGCATTTCCGTAAAAACAATTACTCGAGATTCTTCAGTGTGCAAGGACTTTTTTTAGTTTAGGCTGCCAGTAATATTTCATCTACGCTTCGGCATTGTACCTCAATCATTTTACTGCTGTGTTCACAAGTTCGTGGTCAGTGACATCGTTGCTCTTTTTATTCACTGCACCCACTTTCTTGCCCACGAAGTCTCCCCAAAACAATGGCTGTAGGCCTGTATAAGACGTACGCAACACGAGCGCCGCAAGCAGCACTCCTGCTGAGTACGTTTCTGGCTTATATCTGCATTTTATTGCGTAAGGAATACTGCGCCAGGTTTCGAGCCGTCGCATAGCTCCGGGCGGTGACCACGGTTGACCTTTAGACGCAGCGAGGTCAAACAGATGGAGCGCCGTTGCCATAGCAACCGTTTCAGCCGCGCTCCACCAGGCTCCACGCTGCTCACGCAACTTGCTCGATTTAACCAGAGCTAAACCTCAGCTAATTTTTTTCTATGCTGCATGGACGCGAATTACCACAAAACCGCCTGGTTTCATGTTCGTACCAATTTCCTTTGTGAAGACACCTTGTTTTCGTTTTCACGCCTTTTTTTCTTTCACTTTTCTTCACGCATTCTTTTCTATGCGAATTAATGTTAAATATGCACAAATAAGGCTAAAATTTAAGCTCATGGTATCAATGCGCCGTGAACCTAGAACTTTGTTCTCTTCATAAGAATCGCTGGTGAGTGTGTGAGCAGCAAACTGCGCTATTTTGTGAAACAATGACATATGCTTTATGCGAATATCACTTGAGAAATAAGATTTGCTTTTTGCTCTCCGCGAGCAGTTTATTTTACTTTTTTATTTATGAATACTGTCAATCCTCATTTGAGGTTCATTACAGGGAGGGAAAATGAAGAAAAAAAAGCATATACACACAAGAATGAATAAGCCTCTTCGAGCATACAATACAAGAGAGCATAGAAACGCAACACAATTCACACTACTGCAGAGCCACCTGCTATACAAAAAGAAATCAGTCAGTTGACAATCAGTTACGCGCACATTTACAATTACAATCTCATGCCTAGGAATCTCATGCCTAGACGGAATCCCCAAGTGCATTCAGGAATGCCGCTACACCTGTAGACTCAGCAACGTGAGCGGGCAGTTTATTCCAGTGCTCAACAGCATCCGGAAAGAATGAGGTGCGAAAGACGTTAGTTCGGGTCATGTATGGCTGAATCGCTTTGTGGTGATTCTTTCTTTTAGCTTTCCTAAAAGTTCTTTTTAGGAGTTCTTTTAGCTTTCCTGTAAATATAGGTTCCAGTGCTCGGACACCCTCTTCTGCTTTTTTTTCTTGTCGCACGATGATGATCATCATGAAAACATTCTTAATGGGTGCTAAAATTATCGGTCCCCTTATTCAGGCGTTGTATCTTGTGCGTTGACTACCAGAAGTCTGCGCACTGCAGCTCATAGTCTTTTGCGTAGATTCTGTGAAGTGTTTTTAGACTTGAGTACTTGTTTGTTTGTATTCTTCTAAGTGTGTGCGTGCCTGCAACGTTTTAGGATTTCTGAATATTTCTGGTATGAAGGATACTGAATTGGTTGGTTTTAGCTGGCAACACTGACGGAGCTTTTCATTTCGGTTGCAGTGTCTCAAAGGCTATACAGACCTTTGCAGCAAGAAAACGGTGAGTGAAATTTTAATGAGTGCTGCGAACAATTTAGCCTCTTCGATTTAACTTATTTGACTTTATTTATAATACCCCGTAGTGCCAAGGGCATTACAGAGGCGGAGTGCTAAATATACCAAAATGGGACAAATAACGCACTCGTTTACATGAATGCCAAATAGAACCTGAATATACAATGTTAGGCAGTGCTTCGTGGACATATCCATACTTATTAACGCCAACAACTTCTCCGGGAAGGTAGTTCCGGTCACGTGAGGTTTCCGGTAGGAATGATTGCCAGAAGCATTTGGTGTCACGTCACTCAATTCCGAATTTGTGCTGATGATCAATGCGGTCAGGTGCATAGATTGGCTGGGGGAGAGCTGATGACGTAGAGCGGGATGATTGTATAACTCGTGGAGCAGGTCTACACGGAACACTTTTCTAAGCAGTGTCAAAAAACGGAAGGAGAGTTTAGATGTCATGATAGTTGTACTCGTTGTGCGATTGTGTTTGCATAAAATTAAATGTACAGGGTTTTTTAGACCACCTGGAGATCAGTAAGTTCTCATGAGTAGGGTCCCATATAGATTACGCATACTTGAGTTTGGATAGTAATAATGTTTTATATAGCCATAGTTTCAAGTAAAAAGGAACATTAAGAAGGTTTTGATGCTAGTAGCCTAGCATGCGGTTAGCGTTTTTAATTATATTCCCGTCACGAAGAGACGGGCTGTCAGTCGTTGCCATTACAATTACTTCCCCGTCGAAAAAGGAGCCATCCTGGCGACTTATGGGGACGAAAGAATGGGTGGGCCATAGTACGACTTAAG
Organism: Amblyomma mixtum; assembly: GCF_055824585.1. Lineage (NCBI taxonomy): Eukaryota > Metazoa > Arthropoda > Arachnida > Ixodida > Ixodidae > Amblyomma > Amblyomma mixtum. The sequence continues at coordinate 9,365,992 of NC_143015.1, read as the reverse complement.
ACGCTCGACGTGGACAGTTTCACGACCCGGCGACGACGATCCGGAGATGGGTCAAGGGGCTCAAGTATGTATTTCACGGGAGAAGTTTGTTGTAGAACGCAGTAAGGGCCGTGATAGCGGGAAAGCAGTTTCGTGGCAAGGCCGGAAGTGGAGGAAGGCACCCAGAGCAAAACGATTGCGCCGGAGGGATATGATGCGGGAGGGTCCGAGGAGTCCCGACGGTGCTTCTGGTGCCGCTGGAGCTGTGCGGTGAAATAGCGTGTAAGTTGCCGACATCCGTAGGCATACATGTGAGCTTCGGAAAGGGATATGGTCTCGGAAAGCTCAGGGTGATAGGGAAGGATGGACTCCATGGTGGATGTAGGCTCTCGACCATATAAGAGAAAGAAAGGGGAGAATCCCGTCTTTGCCTGCGTAGCCGTATTATACGTGTAGGTTACGAAAGAGTGTACATTTTCCCAATTAGAGTGGGCGGTATCAACGTACATGGCGAGCATGTCACTCAGTATGCGGTTGAACGGCGCAGTCATGCCGTTGGTTTGGGGGTGACAGGCGCTGGTGCAGCAAAGAATGATTTGGCATTCCTTCAGTAGCGCCTCGACGGCTTCCGATAGAAAAACACAGCCGCGGTCACTTAGCACTTCTTTCGGGGCGCCGTAACGAAGAACAAGGTGGTGCAGGATGAAATAAACAACATCCTGTGCGGTGACAGATTGGAGAGGCGACGTTTTTACGTAGCGGGTGAGGTGGTCAACTGCCACGATGACCCAGCGGTTGTTTGCCGAACTGGTTGGAAGCGGGGCGTAAAGATCCATGCCGACGCAGTCAAAGTGGCGGCCCGGGCAGGGTAACGGCTTTAACGGAGCGATGTCGTGGCGCGGAGGGTTCTTGCGACGATGGCAGGCTGTAATATCACACTCAGTATCAGCTACACCGCGCTAGCGCCTGCACACGTGCTCGCGAATGTACTGACGTATGAAGCGGCACATACCGCCCCAGTAGTCCCGCAGACACAGGCGAGCGTACGTTTTCAATACACCGACATGGCCGCATTGTGGATCTGCGTGGAAATAGGCGCAGATGGCAGCACGGAAGTGGCCAGGAATCACCGACAGCCACTTCCGCCCGTCGTAGAGGTAGTTATGGCGGTAGAAGAGGCCATCACGAACGGCAAAATGGTGGGCTTGGCGACGAAGGGGCCGGGACGATGAAGGTGGCAAGGCATTAGACAGAGAGGTGAGGAGCGATTTGATCAAAGGAAACTTCAGCTGTTCGGAGAGCATATCAGGGACACCGAACGACGAGAAATCGTAGGAACAGACAAGGGCAGAGGTGGAATTGCATGGGAGCGGTGAACGGGAAAGTGTGTCGGCTTTTGAGTACTTGCGTCCAGAGCGATAAATGGCGTGAATATCAAAATCCTGGAGACGTAAAGCCCATCAGGCAAGTCTGCAAGAGGGATCTTTTAGGGAGGACACCCAGCAGAGGGCATGACGGTCGGTGACGACATAGAATGGCCGGCCGTAGACGTAAGGGCGGAACTTGGCAATCGCCCTAATGACGGCGAGACATTCTTTTTCTGTGACAGAATAGTTGGATTCCGCGTAGGCGAGGTCACGGCTGGCGTAAGCGAGAACGCATTCCGGATACCCAGACTTCCGTTGGGCAAGAACTGCGCCCAAGCCCGCACCGCTCGCGCCAGTGTGAATTTTTGTCGGACAGTTGGGATAAAAATGGCAGAGTATTTGCGGGAGAGCAGCAGGCTACGTAAAATGTTGAATGCGGCGTCGCAGGCCGACGACCAAGACGAGAGGTTCGAGCTACCGGCAAAAACCTGTGTTAATGGGGCGATGATACAGGCGAAATTCCAGATGAAGCGGCGGAAGTATGAACACAAGCCTATAAAGCTCTGAAGTGTTTTTAAGGTGGTCGGTTTTGGGAAGTCGGCGATGGCGCGAAGTTTCGCACGGTCAGAAAGAACGCCAACCTTGGAGATTACATAGCGTAATATCGTCAGCTTCATGGCACCGATGTATCATTCAGGTTTAGTTGTAGCCCGGCTGCAGTAAGGCACGTGAGGACACGCTGAAGGCGCAGTAAATGGGGAAGAAACTTTCTGCAAAAAATGACAATGTCATCCAGATAACATAGACACGTTTTCCATTTGAGCCCGCTGAGAATATACTTTATCATTCTCTCGAATGTGGCTGGGGCATTGCATAGGCCGAATGGCATGGCATTGAATTCGTGCAGGCCGTCTGGGGTGACGAAGGCGGTTGTTGGCCGCTCAGCGGCAGTCATCGGGACTTGCCAGTAGCCGGAGCGTAAGTCTAAGGAGGAAAAATACTCCGCTCCCAGCAAGCAATCCAGTACGTCATCGCTTCGGGGTAGAGTATAAACATCCTTGCGGGTAATCCACACAGAACCGGACGGAGCCCTTATTTTCCTCACCAGGACAACAGGAGAGGCCTAAGGGCTGTGAGACGGCTGTATGATGCCGCGCTGTAGCAAATCGTCAACATTGTCACGGATGACGCGACGCTCAGTGGGCGAGACGCGGTGCGGTTGCTGGAGCAAGGGGGCGTTGGGAAAGGTCAAAAGACATGCTGAAGCGTTGTAGAAGTGTCAGTATCTATCTGGTCACGTTGAGCAGGCGGAAGGTCGGCAGCGATGGCGTGATGAAAGACCTCGACGGGAAGCAGATCGGGCATGGTCGCACAACAGATCAGGACAGGAGCCTGGGTACCGGCACGTTGATCGGAGAACTCGTAGACAAGAGCAGGGTCCAGTTCGTCAATACGGCCGAGGCATTCACCGCGAAGGGCAGATGACGGACAAACAAAAGGGTTGGAGACATAGATGGTACATTGACAACCGGAAATCGTGAAAATGGCGAAAGGAATCCAAAGGCGGTGATGGCGGGTTGCCGCTCCGGTGGGTGTGTAGAGAACAGGGCTGTTGAGGGCAGAGTCAGGTCGGCTCGGAACGAGGGCAGAAGTGAAGGGAGGTATGTTGGTGTCGGCAGCTACGAGAAGCTTAGCATAGCGCACAGGCAGGTAGTACAAGGCATCGTTACACACGGGAGATAGCGCAAGTTCAGTACGGGTACAATCAATCACTGCACGGTGGGTTGAGAAGAAGTTGCAGCCGAGGATGACACCGTGAGAGCACGCACGACGCCCAACAAACTCGATGGGATATGCTACGTCGTTGATAGAAACGCGCACCGTGCAAGCTGGGATGGGGTGGATGCACTGCTCAGTGGCTATGGCGCTCGGCTGCTAACCCGAAAGATGCGGGTTGAATCTTAGCCACGGCGGCCGAATTTCGATGAAGGCGAAATTCTAGAGGCCCGTGTACTGTGCGATGTCACTGCACGTTAAAGAACCCCAGGTGGTCGAAATTTCCGGAGCCCTTCACTACGGAGTACCTCATAGCCTGAGTCGCTTTGGACGTTAAACCACAATAAACCAAACCATGCACTGCGAGCTAGCCGTAAGGAGCGAAAATTCAGACAGGGGCGTCGTCACCTTGCAAATTTTGCAGCGAAGATATTCGCTAATTACCGACATGGCAGTGCCAGTGTCAACCAGTGCGAGAACAGGAACGCCTTCGGCAAACGCCTGAATCACTTTAGCGAGGGGAAACGGAGGAGTTGACGAGTTCGCAAAAGACGCAGTTCTTGCCTCCGGAACTGCGGCATTCAGTCTTCCTCTGGGGGGAGGGGTGGGGGGGGGGGGGATCCGGTTGCCGAAGCAATGGGAAAATTGAACGGCGGCGAGGGGAAGGCGAGCGGCGAGTCGGATACTGTGGGCGAGACATAGACGAGCCAGAGGAGCCACTGCGCAAGGGCGGCTCGGGATCGTATCCGTACAGGCGCAGCCCCAGAAGGAGGCAAGCGCTGACGGCAAATACGTGCGACGTGGCTTGGAAGCCCACAAGCGTAGCAGATGCGCCGATTGTCGGCGGTGCGCCAAGGGTTCGTAGGGTGTCGTCGTGTGAGAGTGAACGAGGCTGGACCGGGGTGGAGGTAGGATTGCTGCGGTACGTGGGAGAGGCGAGCGAGCGCGGTGTCCGGGTGACGGCTTCAGCATAGGTGAGTGATGCTGCGACAGGAGGAAGCGGGGGGCTGGATGGAAGGACTGCAGCCACCTGCTCCTGAACAACACAGCGGATAGTCGCGCAAGGGAGGGCGCTAGGTCGGCAGTAGGGCAGAAAGGGCCTTGAACATGATGCAGTAGAGAAAGCTGGAGGACGACTTCTTCGCGTATGAAATCTTTTACGCGCTGCATGAACAGAGATTGCTCAGAAGACGAAGGACCAGGAGCCAAGCCAGAAAGACCCTCGGTAGACGTACCAGACTGCCCCGTAGAAGCGCGTCGCTGTCGTAACGCGTTAATGTTGTGGCCCAGCTGGTTGACAGTACTGACTGAGGTGGGGTTCTTCGCCAGGAGCACTTGGAAAGCATCATCGACGATCCCTTTAAGGGTGTGGTTAACTTAGTCTATCTCGGAAATCGAAGGGTTGACGCGATTGCATAAGTCAACGATGTCTTAAATATAGCTCGTGAAAGTTTTGGCCGGGAGCTGAGCTCGAGCACGGAGACGTTGCTATAGGTGCGGAGTTTCCGCACGGCGGGACGGCCGGTTGGCAGCGTCTGTGAGGCAGAAGAGGTCGTTGCTCAATCTAACGAAATCGTCCCACCGATTGTAACTGCTGACGTGCTCGTAAGATGCCAGCCAATCGTCGACGTCATGGTGTTCCGTACCACTGAATAGAGAAGGGTCACGCTGGCATTGCCGCCCGGAACAGAGGACGGTGACATAGATAGGCGGCGAGGGTTGAGTCGGACCCCCTGGTATTGTGGCCGAAGCGAGTAACGTTGGGCTCCGAAGTTCCAGGTTGAGGACTGGTACGGGGATCGAGACGCCTCCACCAAGTGTAAAGGTGTGTATTCGAAGCGCAGGTCGGTGGTCGTTGATCGAAGAGTGTCACGACAGGCACACTCCTAGGAGTCACCCAGGAACCAGAACTGCACTCCGTCGACCTCTTCGTCCCACCGGTTGATCAGCTGCTGGTCGTTTAATTACAATTTCTAGAAATACGAGTTAATCTGGGGAATTAAAAGAAACTGATTTTGTTTTGCGACGTGTGTTGTACGAATATACAGTTGTGAATCATTCGTCGAAACTGAACGTTTCGCGCTAGAGGTGAAATAATATGCCCCCAATACAAACACATTTCAAGTACTTCTTATCTTTTTTTTATATCAACCGCCTTTTTTTTGCAGAAAGGAGTACTGGCCCTCGCCGAAAAAGCTCTTGAGGTAAGCATTTCGCAAAACAATGCCCTATATCTTTTGCGGACTATAGTCCCGTGAATTGCTGATGTGCTCGAAGCCTGTACTGACAGAGAAAGAGAGAGAAAGAGGGAAGGCAGGGAGGTTAATCAAGAAAATTTTAAAAACAAACGTCTGCTCTCAGTAGCATGGCTTCAGTACCGTGCACATCCTCGATCCCTATATTTTGCGGCACGTTTTTAAGATGGCCAAACGGTCATTGATTAAACAACTAGCTGAACGATCCCGGCAGCAGTGTCCCTTATGCGGCCCGCAAGCTTCGAATTCTCTGACGCGATTACCGAAGCGGCCACTTGTTTGGTAAGTTCCCAGTTATTGTGAAGACACCAAACACGCTATCAATGTAGATTATTCAGGTAAGCGAGATTATGAAGCTGGGTACGAGGTGCGTGAGCACCTCTTCTCTGTCTGCCTCTAGCAAAGAATATCAGCTCGTGCTTTTTTAGGCTCGGCTTACTTATGGGCAAAATATATAGGCGTTGTGATGTAGTTTAACTTGTTTTGATAATTGGTTATTGCGTTTGGTTCGGCGATACTTGCGTGTACTTTAACGAGTAGCTCCAATTAACAACATCCAATGTAAGTCAGCGCTGCGTTACGTCCTTCTTTCGTACTTGTGTCGTTGCGGTGTTTCAACATCACAGTGCAGCTGACCGGCGTTTTCGTTTGATTAGCGATGAATGGAAAGTTTTATGACTGATAAAGCCGCATATTCGCGCTGATCTGCATCTTCCATAGCTGATATCGTGCCACGTACATTAAATAAACATGTAAAGGCAGGTAAAGCTTCAAACGACTCTGCGTACAGAGCACAATACTGTCATCTTTCGGGCATTTAGTAGAATGCTGAATCTGTGAGGCGCCGAACCAATGAGCGAACACAAAAGCGCCAAAGGTACTCGGAAAGTACAATCTGGAAGCTAAGCACACATTTTTGGGCAAAAACTTCGCCTCAATCTGGGACTCTTCTCCTCTCTTATCGCGTAATTCATTCGGAGATCAGGAGCAGCTGCCTGAATCCGCGAACGAGCATGATATCTGTTACAGTCCAAACAGAACTCAGGATCTGAATCCAAACTACCTTTTAAATACAAACTACCTTTGCTTCGGTTTCACGGAGCAAGAAAATTTGCTCCGAATCACTGATTCGAATGCGGCATTACTGCCGGCGATGCCAAGCATTGCTATGTAGAAGTTTCTTGCGTGCAGCAACGCGCTCATTTACTTGAGTCGTTAGACACCCATAGCATACCATACTATTGCCGTTACCGGAGTACCGGGAGCAGGTGAATTGTCAGGACGCATGTGCAAATTGTTTTGTGAGCGTCAGATAGCGCCAGGTACCCAGCATCTGCGCAGATTCAATGTTTTTTTTTTTATTTTCAATTCAATTCAATGTTTATTTTCCAGAAAGTGCCTGGAGGGTCTTCTTGGCTAAAAGCAGCTCATGCAGCTTGGCTAAGGCCAAGAAGACCTTTGAGTAGCGCTATCAATAACATCATAATATATTTAAAAGTCATGTTACCTCTAATTTGCAACAATAATTAAATATTTTATACAAGATCCTTAGCACCGAAGTTATAGCAGGTAAACAGCAGCAAGTGGAACAACATATGTCAGAAAACACATTTCATGAACGTGACAACAGCATTGTACAATTAATTAGTAGAAATAAAGTAGAAGAACAGAAAGAAAGAAAAAGGAAACATAATAAAGTGTAACAAAACAAAAGTATTACCGGAACATGGCGATCACAAGAAAACAGACCTCAAACCTCTTAAACGAGAGGTTATGTGACAGAGCTTGATATTTATGAAATGTTCGGAACCTTGCGATTTCTCACAGATCTCTATTTCTTGTGGATGGTTGGTCCGGATGCCGGACCAACCAGTGCGTGCGCACTGGAGCGGACTCCCGCTGCTCTGAGTAGCGGTTATTTCAATGTATCGTTATTTAAATGTGCCTTGTGCCACACAGGGTTCGCGCAATCAGTGTGAAACACGATGGGCGTCAAAGTCGCGCTCTGACGTTGTCGGCACGCCGCGCTATCATGCCGTTTTGGACGTCGTCAGTTTGACTTTGCTACTTTGTAGTGACAATGCTTTGAGTAAAGTTTTCATGCGGCTAGTTAAAAGCCTCTTATTGAGCTAGTAATCCAGTCAAAGGAGGGCAAAAAGGCTGGCGACATTGCTCCTGCCAGTCATAGTCGAAAGCATGCTGGTGCAGCTGACGATTCGCTATCGCTTTGCTAACCGCAATGCAGTGGGCAGGAATTCACGTAGTACTACATTTTCTAAAACGTTGTGCTGTTCCGGCTAGCGGTAGTAAATGGCACATGGAGACCACGAAATAAAAAAACAAGCGTAGCAGAGCAGTTCGTGCAAACACTGAATGAGACGTATGCCTTCCTTAAGAGGTGAATTTGGCGTTGGCAATACTGTCACAACCTTTATGTGAATAACTACCACTGTCATCCAAGTTTCTTCATGAAGCTTGAAATGCAAAATAGTTTCAATATGAAACGAAGGAATCAGATTTCACAGAAGTCAAATTTCTCGGTTACTTCGTCAGTAATGTTGAAAAAACCTTTTGGGGTGTTATACACACGAGCAAAACTTTTTATAAAATGGAAAATAATGTGCTTTTTACTTTGAATATGAAACGAAAAAATCATATGTCACAAAAGCCGAATTCCTTGGTTACTTCTCCACTACTCTCGAAAACAACTTTCGGGATGTTATGCACAGGAACACAGAACCAAAACTTGTTATAAAATGGAAAATGATGTGCTTGTCGCTCATGACTGCGGGGCAGTAATTTATTGAATGCTGCATATAGGTGGAAGGCGTACACAGGGCACAAAGCAAAATCTTTCATCTTTCGCTACATGGTCGTTCTCATGTTTCAGGCATCGTTGAAAGATTTTATAATAGCACGGAAGTAATAATCTGCTTATTACACTTCTTCAGTGAGTCCATTTACAGGAAACACTTTATTCACAAGAAGTATTAGCGCGAAGTTCAGCACTTAACCAAATTTTTAGGCGAGAGTGGGGAAAAAGAAACAAATTTACGGATCGCGGCTAATACCTTTTTATTCGCAGACGTCAAACAACAGATAGTGCCGTATTATTCTCTGCGGCAATGCATCACCCTCAACAAACAATAAAAGTTGAAATAAATAGGAAAATAATAAGATTTCATTAAGTGCAAGACTTCGAAATGTTGGCCTCGTTCCCCTCTCTACAATCTGCAAAATCAAAGACACTTCCAAAATCACCACATTACTCATCCATGCAACCAATGCACACGATGCTTGTTCCCTGGGCATCTAGGAAATCCTTGCGAGCCTATTCGAGTGGCACGCCACTGCACTGAGACCGAATCCTGCACTCTTTTGTTGAATGACCCACTATCGTCTGCGCAGTTCTACCACCGGGCCCTGCGTGTACTCTGCTGGCTAAACGGTGTTTTGGATAGCCGGCCTTGATCGCTTTTTTTTTTTAATCACAGTTGTAGATCTTCCCAGCCGTGCTGAATGGATGCGATTTTGGTCGATTCATAATGAGTGAACACGAGGCTTTTAATGCGATTGTAGACCAGACCGAAGGGAGCTTGCTCTGTTGTAAGGATATGTTGTAAAAATAGCCCTTCGGGCCCAGTGGACCTAGTTCGAGGGTGAGGTTCACAGGACTTATTATACAGTTTCTGCTTTACTTACTCTCTTATTTCCTTTACTGTGCTCTTAGGTGGCCGCCTTCCGGAACCCAAACCTTGATGGCTGCGACGCTACTTGAATCTCTCCAGAGATTTCTTCATATTTCCTTCACGCTAATTGGCATTCGTTGTTTAACTTTTTTATGTTCATACTATCTTAAGGAGCGGGAAAACATAGGTAGAGATTTACAGCTAGCAATAAAACCAATACATTTACATCAGGTACACCAAAACAATACAACGTCACGTTTTGCCCCAAATGTAGTCTGCTAATAAAGTAATTCTCTCGTTATTAAATGAAACCAAAACATTCTTAAACTTTGCAGAAGTTAAGAATGATCACCACTTATAATAAATAAAGAAGTTCGTTAATCTAGGACGCCAGGTAGATTAAGCTGAACAATTTTCAAAAACTAGCCTGTTAAACTTTCGAATGCTTTCTTGTTCATCAAGGGCCAATCGCAATTTTTTTTCTCTGATTAGACTGGCCCATCCTAGTCAACCTTAAATTATGTTGCAGTGGACATGTGGCAAGTCATAGCTAGTTTTTCCATACTCCCACCTAAATGTAAAGCGTTAGCCCAAGAAAAGTATAAGATGATTTAAACAACAAATGCTTCCCACGAACTTCTTTATTCAACTGTGTTGGAACTTTGTTCCTCAGAAATTGCCCCCACTTCTCAAAATCCAGCCATTTGAGCGGCCAAGAGCATCTACAAAACCATAACGCACTCAAAAGTCCAGGAACATTTTAGAATGTTGTGGCAATGCCGTATCCTTGCAAGCTACACTCGCGACACCGACCTATGGCAACGGCTATGAATCCCTTTCTATGTTATTCTTATTTAGGCGCTATCGCTCTCGTTCATTTCCTTCCCTCTTTTTTTCTGTACGAATTGCACATCAACAGCGGCAAACTAAAGTCGCAGATTAACTTTTTTCCAGAGTAATCGCATAATTGTACAGCACATCACCTTTTACCGAGAATTTTGTGGTGCTCTAACATGAAACTTCTTTCACGAACATTCTCTTCAAATGTCTGCTTTCAGTGCCTCGTGGACGGTCTTTCCAACTTGGACGTGGCGTACCAAGTCTACATTGTCACGCAGTTCGTCGAGTACGTGCTGGACCGGGCCTCTTTCGGTGAGAACTGAGCATAATGTACAAATTTCACTTCCCTCATCTTGGCTTCCGCTATTAAAACCTGCCAATAGCAGTGCTTTAATGGTTTTTCTTAAAGCAGAGTTCGGTTTGTTTGGGTGCAATCTAAAAAAATCCTCTTCATTGCAAGTTTGTACGAATTTGTTAGACAACTTGCCTTTTTTATATCATTTTAAGAATTTTAGGTATGATCCACGGCTTCCTGGCTCGCTTAGGCTTGTTACGAGGCTTACCTGGAAAACATTTTTTGTACGCAGAGGTAAAAAGCATTATAAAAGATTTAAGCGCTTTATCCACAGTCATGTAAAAATGTTTCCCCCAGTCACAGCTAGAGGTTTCAAGCCGAAATATATCTAGAGTTTGATTAAATACGTGGTCACTTAAGTAGCGCTTTATAACTCCTCCATATAGAGTTTCATGAGTGCTACTAGTAATATTGCGATCTAAAATTCTTGCCATAGTTTAGTAAATTCGCTACACTAATGAGCATATATGATTCAAAAAGAACCATCAATCGTGACTTTCAGATCATACTACTTCAGATCATAGATCAACCTACGCCCCCGTCATCCCACAAAACGAAACAGATAACTTTTGCAAATGTAAATGCGCGAAGTATTCTTAATAAACTTGAGTCACTAGAATCTCTTCTTATCGGCCTCGAACCTGACTTCATAGCGATCACAGAAACTTGGCTTACTAACGATATCAATGACAAAGAAATTGCCCCACCAAACTATGCTATCGTCCGAAAAGACAGGTTAACACGTGGAGGAGGTGTGGCTATACTAATAAACAAAAAAATTCCCTTCGCAATGTTACCAGAAGTTGAGGGTGCCGAGGCACTCTTTTGTAAGTTGATATTTGGAACGAACACTGTCACTGTAGGTTGTGTTTACCACAGTCCTTCGGCAGATCAGCCTGCATTGGTCTCACTATATGAATATATGCATCAACATGTTCAAAAATCCAGACTGATCCTTCTTGGGGACTTCAACCTACCAGATATAGATTGGCAAAGCATGTCGTATCGCTCCCCGTGTTCTGAAACCCTTTTTGATATTATGCTTAGTTTTGACCTGTTCCAAGTTATCAACGAGCCCACACGTGTTCAAGGTAGTGCATCTAACATTCTTGACCTCATCTTCCTCAGCAATCACTTCGCGATCGATCAAACCAACGTAGCAGTCCTCGATGGCATATCAGATCATAAGCTAACATTGTGCACCACGCATCTCGAAAACTACTTACCCAGACTTCACAAACGCTGATGATTCAAGCATACTTAATTACCTAATTTCGGAGTACGAATCATTTGAAGAACTCGCTAATTATCAAGGTACAAATATAGATACGCTGTGGGAAAGCTTCAAGGCCATTGTATCGCACTGCATCAAAAACTTTGTACCATTGAAGATCAAACGAACAAATACACGTAATCCCTGGATAACACGTGATATCATTCATGGGAAACGCAAAGTAAAACGACTAAGGAAATCACTAAAATCAAAAAATGACTATCAGGTAAAACATAAGCTCACGAACGCCATCCGTGAAATGAAAGCAAAAATTATGGCAGCGAAAACAAACTACTTCTCAGTTACGCTTCCTAATTTTTTAAAACACTCCCCTGGAAAATTTTGGAAATACCTCAGCCCCAAAACACAAAAAGACACCTTCAGTTGCCAAGGACAAAATCAAAACTTCGCAAATTCCTTAAATACATACTTCCAATCTGTGTTCACAGATGACGATGGCCGCACACCGGAGAGTATTCACCGCAATCAAACACCGCTAGACATGCCAACAATAACCGAGACAGGCGTTCTGAACCTACTTTTATCAATAGATACAAAAAAAGCAAATGGTCCTGATAATATTCCAAACACTTTTTTGCAAAGATATGCCGAAGTCAACGCGAAATATTTACATTTAATGTTCAATAAATCTTTATCAACCTGTAGTCTAGCTAATGAATGGAAAATCGCGAAAGTTATTCCTATACACAAAACAGGAGGCAAAGATGACGTTTCAAATTACAGACCAATATCACTAACGTGCACGGTAGGAAAATTATTGGAACACATTATACTAAAGCATATCACCAGTTATGTTGAGCAACATAACATTTTATCGCCTGTTCAACATGGATTTCGAAGGGGACTTTCAACTATCACCCAATTACTCGAACTAACACATGATTTATTCCAGAGCATTGATAACCAAAAGCAAGTTGACTTGATTGCACTTGATTTCTCTAAGGCATTTGACAGAGTAAGCCATAAAAAACTAATTAGCAAACTTACATCAACTTTAGGTGACGGCCCTATTATCAACTGGATCGAGGACTACTTAACTAACCGATCTCAGTATGTTGTAGTTAACAATGATATTTCTTCTATTGCGCTCGTTACGTCGGGAGTACCCCAAGGGTGCGTCCTTGCTCCACTTTTATTTCTCATCTTCATTAATGATCTGCCCTCTAACATACATGATAAAATTAAACTTTTTGCCGATGACTGCATCCTTTACAACGAAATTAACTCTATAAATGACCACGATGATTTAAACAGCGCCCTTCAAGAAGTGGTAATATGGTGTCACAAATGGCAAATGGAACTGAACATTAAAAAAACAGCCTTCTTATCTGTAACCCGTAAAAAACAAAGGTCCGAATATGTGTACAGCATCAATAACATACCGCTCACCCGAGTTCACGAACACAAATACCTTGGATTAATCATTTCACATGATCTAAGGTGGGAATCACATATTAACAGCATAGTATCATCTGCTTTAAAACGATTGTTCTTCCTTAGAAGACGGCTTCGAGAAGCGCCACCGGAGACCAAACTGTTAGCATATAACACATTTATACGATCAGTTCTCGAATATGGAAATACGATTTGGTTTCCCTACACACAACAACTCATTAACAAACTAGAAGGAGTGCAGAGAAAGGCAATTAGATTTATCTTTAACAAATACAGGAGCAGTGATTCACCATCCCAACTACTAAATCAAGCATGTATTCTTACTTTACAGAAACGCGCCAGACTAGCACGACTAAAATTATTGTTCCAATTAGTTCATAACACATTAAACATAGATACTTCGTTATATATATCTGTAGATGAATCCAGACCATCCCGGCATAAGCACCCATTAACCCTTAAAGAGTACGCATTCCGAACCGACTGTTTCAGATATTCATTTTTCCCGCTTGCCATAAAAGAATGGAATAGTTTGAACCCCTCTATTACTACTAATACATCTTTGCAGAAATTTGTAACTTTGGTTGAAGAACAGTTGAGCGATAATTAAATAGATAATTAAATCATAATTATTCAAGTACAACAGACCACTCGTATCACTGCATGTAACAGCATCTTTATGAACATATTACTTACAATGTATAAAATTGCACCCTTTTCTGTGAAAAATATTCTCTCGTTATGTGTTTTATTTTCTGTTATCTGTGTTTTTTTCCCATACTCATGTAATTACTTGAAAATAACAGTGTTTTTAATGTATACCATTCCATTTGTATTCGCTTTGTACCTTCTTACTATATGCCCATCCTGTAAAAATCCCAATGGGATTGACAGTATGTGGAATAAATAAATAAATAAATAAATAAATACTCTCACACATGTCAGTATTTAGGTCACCAATGACAATCAAGGTATAGTTATTTAGATGAAAAAAAAGTGGAAATATTATTGCGTAAGCAATATTACGACAGGTTTCAGCCCGTCGTGTTGGGGCGGCCGCGAGGCACGTTTGACCTTGAAGGGCGGCGAGAGGCGCGGCGCACTCAGCTGTAGCCGCGCCGCTGCCGAGGGGAGGCGCTGCCCTTGCCGCGCTCTCGCCAGCTGGGGAGTGTGGAGAGGAGGCTGGAGAACGGGGGGGGGGGGGGGGGGGTATAAAATGCGTTCGCTCGCTTGCCGGCTCCGTCGTTATGCCGCCTGATAAACTGAAAGGTAGGCTGCGTCGGCTTGACGGAGCCAGGAAACGACAACGGGCTTCGGAGACAGATGAAGAACGCGAACACCGCCTTGCTAAGCGGCGCGCTAGACGGGCGCACCGCGCCTCTATCGAAATCGAATAGTGTACAACTGGTGATGATCCCGAGTGGAACGCTATGGATGCTTACGCAACCTACCAGGTTTAACCAAAGCTAAACCCCAGCAAATTTTTTTCGAGATACTCAAAAATGTTTTTAAAACCGCCACAGACAACAAGATACTGCCACTGCACCCCGACACTACCTCGTAACTGGGGTACTGGCAGTAAATTCATCAAGCAGTAAGTTCTACACATGCCTACACACCACCTCCTCATCTGTCTAGTCGGTTTAGAAAGTACAGTTTGTAACCAGTTAAACTTAAATAATCACAAATGTCAGAGGTTCAGGTTACAGTTAACATAACAGCAGTAAAGCTGAAGTGAAAGTCGTTCAAAACATATATAGAATGTCCTGGTTTTCGCTAGAAGACTGCACGTTGAGAGGAAGTAGCGAAAAATTACTAGTTGAATTAATGAACCACTTGTTAGCATCACTTGGATTGGCGATGGTTTTCGCCATGTTCGAGCAAAACACAATGTCACAAAACAAAGAGTACTCTTACTAGAGGTCCTGCAAAAATTCCAGCTGTGAATTACAATTGCAGAACCACCACCAGCCTTCCTTACAAGCTCTTTTTTGCTGTAGTTCCAGACATATTTATAACCATTAGCCTCAGCCCATTCCATTGTGAGAGTGAGCAGCTCTCTGCTAGCATTTATCAACTTGCTCGTTACAGACACATTTCACTTCAAATTTCTGGTCTTCCGTTTCTGAAATCATTGTTCTCTCAATTGTCTAGACGTGAATGCTACAATAATCCTGGGAACATTTTCTGGTTTTCGTTGAAGCCGATGTATGGCGGTTTCATTATTTGAAGCCACAACAGAGTGAGCTATGTCATTTACGTTGGAGAGCAAATATTCAGGTCCTGTACTGGGTATCCACGACAAACTAACTTTTGGCGCCTGCTCCTCCACTTCCGTTCTTTTAGGTAAGCTTTCGTTGTTGCACGTCCTTCTCTTTCCCACGTCCATCCAGAGCAGGAACTTTCATACAGATAACCTTCTTATCAGCATCCTGTCTTGGCATTGTCTTGGCATCCTGTCATTGCAAGCAGTACTTCATCATATTCCTCCGACATATTTGTTATCAGCATCCTGTCTTGGCATTGTCTTGGCATCCTGTCATTGCAAGCAGTACTTCATCATATTCCTCCGACATATTTGTTATTGCTTTTCTTCAACATCCGACACTTTTTCCGGAAGGCTCCCTAGTACTGTCACCGGTCGCTCAGACGGAGCGGGTCGTAGGGAGACTAGAGGACCAGGACCACAGGAGCAGGCGCCAGAGCCAGGACAAGCTGTTGCGGCCGGGCTCACGAGCGATTCCCTCCGAGCTTATCCCTCCTTAAGGAGAGGGCTGAGTCGGGCGCATGTGTCTGTCTCTTCTTCTTCCGTCCCGTCCGCCAGCGCTGTTTCAGTGTACCATTCTTCCTCTTTGCCGGCAATCGGAACCCCGCTGGTTGAGGATGACGTTAGGGGAAAAATGAAGGGAAAACAAATCACACATGACACTTCTTCCTCCCGAAAGGCACAACATCCCTATGCGCAGCAAGAAAAAGTTAAGGCTGAAAAATATGCGTAAAGCGCGATATGTTAGGCCACGTGCTCCAAGCGGTCACAGTGCGCTTTGAGGAGGGCGACGTGAACAACTTAGGAGGCAGGCGGGCGGCGGGACGCCCGTGTTACGAGCGGCAGCACTTCGCCTCTACGGCGATTCACGTCGTACGGCCCAAAGTATCGCTTCAGCAGCTATTCGCCAAGACCACGGCGTCGAATTGGAGCCCTCACCCATACTCAATCACCAGGATTGAACTGAACATCTTGGTGGCCGTGGTTGTAGCGGCGAGCATCGACTTGATGGCGGGCTTGGATGCGAAGACATGCCAACTGTCGGGCTTCTTCCGCAAGTTGGGCGACGAGTTTTGAGCATCGGCGTCAATTGAGACGTTTGGCTGGTGGGGCAGCATAGCACCGAGCACGGTAATTACTTCCCGGCCATGCACCAGGCGAAATGGTGAAAATCCGGTAGTTTCTTGAACCGCGGTGTCGTGCGCAAAAGTGACGTACGGTAACACTTCGCCCCAGGTTCGGTGCTCGATGTCGACATGCACTGAGTGCATCTCAGCCAAGATTTTGTTAAGGCGCTCGGTCAACCCGTTTCTTTGCGGGTGGTATGCGGTAGTTTTGCGGTGGGCGGTGTGGCTTAAGCTCAGTGTGTGACAGAAGTTGGCACATAAATGCGGCAGCACGATCAGTGATAAGGGCGTCTGGGGCACCGTGTCGAAGAACGACTGACTCGACGAAAAACTCTGCCACATCCCAAACCGCTGATGACGGCAGAGCACGTGATTTGGCATACCGCGTGAGGTAGCCCGCCGCAACAGTGATCCAGAGGTTCCCTGATTGGAACTGAGGAAAAAAGTGGAACAGACTAAGCGGTGGTATGATGGGGTGAAGGAGTCCCGCACGGTGGTGGGAAAGGGCGAGGAGGTTACAACAAGAAAAAAGCGTGGGAACTGCGTATCCAAGACTCATTGAAGACGCAACAGTCAAATGTCTCAGTTTAGTAAAACATCTGGTGTAGAATGAGTTTTGTGCGACCAAACGGGCGTGTCGTTAGCTACTCTTCGGAGCGCGTACAAAACATATTTAAGCAATACAAGCGTAGTTTTCGCCTTGATCTCTTTTATACCGCTTATAACCAGAAGTTTAGCCAAGCACGTTAAGAAAGCGTTATCAAACGACTGCTCGTCTCGTTGTGACTTCCTAGCTTTGGAAACTTTCAGGCAGCCGATATAGTGAGTAAATGCCGTGTTCCGCCATGAAAGCTTAAAAGCTCGTTGTCGGGTTTCTTTAGCCGCATCTGCATGCATGCCGGGGCAAGTTAATTTTGTTAGCCTCCTATAAGAAGGTTTTGGCTGCCTCTAAACGGCAGATTTCGTATGTAAGGTGTGATTTTACGAACTGAATTACAGTTCGCACAAAGGCCGAGGCTGTGGAATTCAGTAGGAGCTTAAGTTACTTCTGGGAATGCCAATAAGTAAATGTTTTATTATTTAACCCAACTATTAAAAGAAGCCAAAGGAAAATTTCAGTATGCTGCTTTTCTGCTGCAGTCGGTGCTGCAAGGTGAGCGCTAAGGGGACCGCACTTCGCGAAAATTAGTGCTGTTACTGCGACTTCAGTCGTGACGAAGCGGACCTGCAAACTACTTCGCACAGCCGCATATAACCCAAGTGAAGAACTTTATCAAGACTAACTACGAGGAAGCAAGCGGCACGTCGTGTTTCTTCGATTTTACCATGTGGAACCACGTACAGAAAGGCTTTCAATTTCGGCCGAGATCTGCAACGAAAAGCTCAACCACGACCATCTTTACCCCTGGTACCCCAGGTGTAGAGCGCACGCGGAATTATCAATAAGTAGACGAAATCCAGTCAGTGAACATCAATAGCGACGCGTGGCTAGAAGCAGCCGCACCTGGCGCTGACGACAAGGTAGATATACATCCGCCTTGCAGACGACGCGAGGCGCGAGCCAGCGTAAAGCAGTTATGCAGCAAGCTGACCACGTGACCAAGCGCAGCCAATGGGATTGGTACAATGGACGTGCTATTGTCTAAACTCTAGAAATGGCGCTAGCCATTGTTTGACATTAAAGCGGCGACGGAACGGGGCCGCATCTCCGGAACAAGCTTTCAAAATGTTCTTATCTAAAAACGCTAGTTTTCAGAAAACAGAACGTCTAGGTTTTTGCCACATTGGGCAACGGATATGACGCCTCGACTTACCTTTACCCGTTCTTCGTCAAGGTGACCTGGAACGGCTTGCTGAGAGAACAAGGGCCAGGGAACCCTCCTTTCAATCCTCATATCTTTTCAACGTTGTCTTTAAACCCGCGGATTAGCCCACCAATAACTCGACGGAACACCGCGTAGGTGGAGGACCGGCAGAATGTTTCTTAATTATCACAAAGTGAACAAAGGACGGAAAAGCCTCGGATCACTTGCCAACGTTTCGACAAGAGAACTTGTCTTCGTCTGAGTTCAGAAGTTCATCAGTGGCCCGCACACCAGTCATAAAAAAATGTCACCGCTTAAAAACTGTTCTGGCAGGACGTAAGTATAAAATGCGAGTATGTTTTTGCAGGCTAGTTGGTGCCTAAGCATTGTGGGTTTTTTTTGCGCAAAAGACACGACACAAAGAAACGAGGTAGACAGGACAAGCGCTTACTAACAACTGTGTTTGATAAGAGCAGCTGCTGTATTTAAGCAAATGTTATGTCAATAAACACCTGAGTTGTTAGTAAGCGCTTGTCCTGTCTACCTCGTTTCTTTGTGTCGTGTCTTTTGCGCTAAAAAACCCACAATGTAAGTATAAAAATTCTTGATGCGATGGAGTTTGGTTTGGTTTGGTTTTGTTTGGTTTAACGTCCCAAAGCGACTAAGGCTATGAGAGACGCCGTAGTGAAGGGCTCCGGAAATTTCGACCACCTGGGGTTCTTTAACGTGCACTGACATCGCACAGTACACGGGCCTCAAGAATTTCTCCTCCAAAGAAATTCTAGCCGCCGCGGCCGGGATCGAACCCGCGTCTTTTGGGTCAGCAGCCGAGCACCATAGCCGCTTAGCCACCGCGGCGGCACGATGGAGTTTAGTTTGTCATCTTGTGAGAACAACCAGGTTCCGTGACGAAATTCCGTCACTGGTCGAGAGGTTTGTGACGTCATCAGCCTTACCGTGTTCGAGAATCTAAGAGCTAAAGTGTTCGAGTACTTTCGATTATTTTGTAATATGGGATTATATTACTCCGACGCACTCTTCCATCTTAATCCACCCACTAGTCCCAATTATTACAACTTAGATCACCTCTAATTCCGACTAATGCAGGTTATCCCACCCATAAATGCAATGTAATTTACCATTAATCCACGTTATTCTATTTCCAGGGGCGGAACGATGAAAGTGAATGGTTAATTGAATTAATGAAAATTGAAGGATTGATTGAATGAACGCTGAATGATTACAGCGCTTATTTTCTCTATTCCTCCCTTTTGTTCGTGTTTCCTAGGCTGTTGTGAATAATAAATGTGTGCCAACTCGCCCAACTTTTTTCTATCATCAGAAAACACACACACACAGCGCAGACTTCTAACTTTTATTCGAAAACGCTTCGAGCATTCCTTTTCGTACGGTCCAAGCCACCACATGACAGCCGGCATCAAACAAAACAAATAACTGTGTCAGATCTGTGTACATGAAGCGCGGTGCAGCTGGAAGAGCCATTCTAAAAACAGCAGTGCGTGCATGCCTATACACCCTTGACAACCTAGCAAAAAAGGGAGGGGAAGATAAAGAGACTGAAGGTGAAAACGAATGATGGAAACGACAGAACCATGTGTTATGAAAGATCAAATGTAAAAAAAAGGTATGGATATGATTAAGAACGAGGCTAAAACCGTGAAACCGAGAGTGAAACAACTGAGAACTGAGAAACAACTGAAACAACGAAGTGAAGCATACTGAGCGTGAAACAACAAAAAACTAAGGTAAAGGCGACACGAGAATGAAAAGGCTAAAACCAGGATAAGACCAGTGAAGGATGGAAACAACAAGTAACAAGAGTAAAGGTGCAGGGTTAACATGGACAGTTTAATGTGCTACCTTCTAAGAACAAGATTTCTTTTAGCAGGAAGCATAATGGACGGTGTGCTCACACAATTATTCGCATTCTTTGCGAATAGGAAAGCCTCAGAGCCGCCGCGGTGGCTCAGTGGTTATGGTGCTCAGCTGCTGGCCCGAAAGACGCGGGTTCGATCCCGGCCGTGGTGGTTGAATTTCTTTGAAAGAGAAATTCAAGAGGCCCCGTGTACTGTGCGATGTCAGGGCATGTTAAAGAACCCCAGGTGGTCGAAATATCCGGAGCCCTCCACTACGGCGTCTCTCATAGCCTGAGCCGCTTGGGACGTTAAACCCCATAGACCGACCGACCGACCGACCGACCAACCAAAGCCTCTGTGATTTCCCTTTCTGTTTGGTTCCAGCCGTAGCGAGAAACTTTGTGCTTTCGCGATATGGGCGGCAATAACTTTTTTAGCACTTTTCTTACGATGTAAAGCCAAATTGCCTCATGAGATAGTGAGAGATTGCGAACATGTTCAGCCACCCTCTCACTGAAACATCGCCCAGTTTGGCCGATGTACGTCTTCCCACAGAGTAATGGAACCTGATAAATAACTTCTCTGGCACATTGTGTGTACTCGTGGCTGTGATTTAAGATGCATCTATGCTTTCAATCGTCTCTGTTAATGATTGCACACACTTTAGCAAGCTTACACGGCGCCAGAAAAACGGGTAGAACGCCGTATTTCCTGCAACTTTCTTTATATTGTGTGACACTCGGTGCACGTAAGGCATCCCACACTGGTTTTCGTTTTTCTTTCCTCGCTTGGCCGTTCGTACTCTTCATCCTCTGTATCAGGTTTTCGCAAACACAGGCTATGAGTTGCCGCGGATACCCAGCAGCATACAACTTCTCTGTCTGACGGTTAGGACTCGAAGTCATTTTGTGCTCGCATGACTTGTCTATAGGGCAGAACGGCAGGCAAGGTGAATGACCGATCTTATTACCAAATTTGAATGCGCATTAACAAAGGGCAGGATTTGCTTGTTCATTCTGGGGTTGTAGGACCAACCAAGAGATTGATATCCAGAAACCGGATTTCGTTGCCTTCAGGCAATTCATGCGCGAAATGACGCCCTTTTCCTTCACATTTGAAAATATTAAGTGTGTGTGCGTGTTTTCTGCCTCTGTCCCTGTCCTTTCGCACAGTTTAACCATGAATGAATTGCAGCCTGTTTCGGTGGAGGGGAAACACAAAAGGCACCCGTTTACTGTGCGATGTCAGTGCACGTTAAAGATTCCTGAGCGGTCTAAATTATTCAGGAGTCCTCCAGTACGGCACCTCTTTCCCTTTTTCTTCTTTCGCTCTCACCTTCCTACATTCCCTTACGGTGCGGTTCGGGTGTCCACCGAGATGTGAGGCAGTTACTGCACCATTTCCTTTCATCAAATACTAGTTTTCCAATTTTCAATATTTGTTTCCTTTAAAACGACACAGACCATAGGTTAAGTCGGAGTTGCAAATATGCCATGACATCAGGGGCTGGTTCCTACAAAGATCTTGCCAACATGTCGGCAGCTCAGAATGCTTGGAACACTTCCAAAGTGCCCATTTAGACCAACTTTGGTAGGGCATAGGCAGGTTAGATAGCGAAGATAATTGCGTTTGGAAATCTTGCTGTTTTTTTTTAATCTTCTTCTGGACCATGAAAAAAAAGTACTTTTCTCAAATTTTTGAAGGTTTTTTTTCAGGAACTCTGATCTCTAACTGCCCCTTCCACTGCGACTGGTCTTGCGGCCAACCCAATTTTCTCTCTTCGTGGCACAGGTCTCGTGTCGGCTTCCCTGGATGGTGTGTGCGACACCGTCTCGGCTCTCACCTCCGGAGCTGGCATAGCCTTGCCATGCGAAAGCCTGAATCTGCAGTCCAGCGTTCTCTGTACGGGCAAGATACAACTGAAGGTTGAAGACACACTTGACCTCGCTGAGGTAAGGCAACATTTATTACGGGGCCCCGCTGCGAACTTGCACTTTCTAAAAGAAAAGCCCGCTGTAGTTTTCTTTTTCAAAGTCCGTTCGTGCCTTGTGCCACTGCCATGAGCCCCGGTGTCAGAATTCTCATTGCCACCCCATGAAAAGAAAAAATATGGATGTGGCTAAACTGAACTGAGCCAGGATATACAGAGCGATAGCTCTGTTAGACATGAATAGACACGCTTTAGCTTTGGTTGATCTTTATTTTTTCGAGACTTCAGCGAGAGCAAATTGTTTCAGCGAGAGCAAATCACGTGATGCATCACGTGCCAAAAGTGCAAGAGCGAGCGTCCGGAGCGGCGGTCAGCGAAGCGGCGGACTTGACTGCCGAGCGCGCAGCCATGACGTCGGCGAAGAAGGTCAAGGAACCTGAAACAATCGATTTTGTATATGCGGCACGCCTTCCGTTAGAGGTGATATTTATGTGCCAGATGGCCTTCAGGCTCAGCATCAGAGGGGTTGAGCTTTTCTCTCTAAAACAATTCACCAGTCCTATTGAAGGCAAAAATGTATTGTGTAGGCATCCTAATTGCGCCAGTCGCGAAACTCAGACAGCAAACGCATGCCTTGCCTTTTTGTTTTCTTTTTATAGTTCCCCCAATTTTCTTTTTTTAATTGCTTCCTTCACAGGTATGGTTCAGGAGACCACCTGAAATAAAATGTTCTGCTGTCCAGACTTTGCTAAGATAGAGTTTCACTATTGCGGATTTTACGTGCTGCGTGCTTGCAAGTCTTCACCAAGTTTTGCTGCGATCACAAGCTACTGCAGAAAATCTCTTAGACTGTGTGCGTATATTATTGACGAAGTGTATACAGAGGAGCCTCTGCGAGTACGCGCGGTGCGCAGAACGCGTTTTCTCTCGCTTTTTAACTAGTTTAATGCGTCTTTGTTCTCAGTTCAGTCGATTGGGCGTTGACAAATCAGAATAATTCGAATGGCCATAATTGCCATAATTCGAATGACCATAATTCGAATAATTCGAATGACGACAGTCCTCTTAATGTAGCGAAATAACAAGAGTTGCCCGTTGAGGATTATAAAAATGTGGCGTATAAGCTTTCCTCGCCGCAGTTTCAGGCATGATGAAAATACGAGTTGAAGCTGAACGGTATGCTGCCGGACACTTTTGTTGGGGGTCATTCTGAGAAAGGCAGCACTGGAGGACGGCGGACAAGTCGCGTACAGAAATGCAGTGGCGACATTGTTTTCCAAGACAACCGAACCGCAGCTTTTATATAGTGACCAGGTTGACAAACAAAAGAAGGCAGAGATACGCATGCGCAAGGTTATAAAGGTTATTAACAAGCTTGTCAACTTTGTCACACAGTATAAAGGGTGGGTTTGGTTGCCTTCGAAAATAATGTAGTTGATTCAGCGCAGTGGAGTCGACTTCCTGTCCTTCGTCACCCGGCGCTGCCTTTATGAGACTGAAACGAAGGCCTTCTTGAGAAAAGACAACGCCACAATTTTCGAGAAACCTTGCGCGTTCAACCCGTAGTATGGCGTAGCAGTGCGTCGCAGGAGGAAACTGCCGCGGACATCCGCTACCCTAGGCCAGGGGTGCTCCGGGGTGGTGTTGAGCGATGAGGGAGTGGAGATCCTGGAGACTGTGGCCAGCTATGATCCCCTGGTGCGCTTCCTGTCAGTTCGCACTAGTGTGTGGTGAAAAGGTTGCTAATTTATTGAAGGATACGACTAATGTACTAACAATGAAGGAAAAGCTACGTTCTAGCACATATCGAAACGGGCTTGCTTAGCACCAGCATTATTTGAGACTGAAATGGTAATAGTGCTACAGCAAGACGTACACAAGAAAGACTGACACAGGACATGCGCTAACTTCATCTGAGTTTTTTTACTGCAAACCTAGCAAATGCCGCCGCGGTGGCTCAGTGGTTATGGTGCTCGACTGCTGACCCAAAAGACGCGGGTTCGATCCCGGCCGCGGCGGCAAGAATTTCTTTGGAGGAGAAATTCTAGAGGCCCGTGTACTGTGCGATGTCAGTGCACGTTAAAGAACCCCAGGTGGTCGAAATTTCCGGAGCCCTTCACTACGGCGTCTCTCATAGCCTGAGTTGCTTTGGGACGTTAAACCCCATAAACCTAAACCTAAACCTAAACCTAGCAAATATACAGAAACTTTGAGGCATGCGCAAAAAGCGGTACAACAAGGCATCAACAAAACCGTTCATGATATGATAGCTCGGTCTTGAATACCTCGGTCCGCCTTTTCAAGACTGAGATATATCTTGAACAGTGTTGTTGATGCCTTGTTGTAGCGGTTTATTGTGCATGCTTCAAATTTTCTCTGTATTTGGTGGCTTTGCAGTAAATAAACTCAGATAAAGTTAGCACATGCCCTCTGTCAGTCTTTCTTGTGTACGTCTTGCTGTAGCGCTATTACCATCTCTTTCTCAAATAATGCACCATCTAGCCCAAATTGACGTTCTTAGCACCAGCACTTTGCCAGTGATGCCGTTCCGCTTCCACCGCGAGTGCCGGATGGCTACTTTCCCCTTTCATTTTACGCTCTCTTCGTTATCTCAGTGCAGCTTCTTTTCGATGCTGCACGCTTTTTGACTCGACAGCGTTAGAGCCAACGTTCGGACGAAAATTCGTGAGCGTTGTGCCACTAAATCAGCCATGTACGAGAGTACTCTGTCATCTCAGGTGGATCTGTGGAATCAAAATGGTCAAAATTTCAGTTAAATTGTGACTAGGAGGTGGCAGCAGAAAATCAGGGGCACATAGCTGGGAATCGCCCCCAATACTTTTGAGTTCCGAGTCACACGCGGCACGCACAAGCCATTGAGACACGTTTGTCGGGAACGGCCAAAGTGAGACCTTGTGTCTCTCTGTTGGCATATCATGCGGTCTAGTATGCCTACAGATGAATTGTAATTAGTGTGTGCAATTAGAGATCAGTACTGATTACGAAGGAAGTAGCAAATGTTAAAGATGTAGCGTAATACCCTCAAGGTGGACTTTAAGTACGCCCCTAACTTTTTCGTGGCCTGAGGTGTCTACAGCCCAAAGTTAGCATAAATGGTCCTTTACATGGAGGAGACTACGTCATTAAGAAGGGTTGCGTGTCGCATCAAATTGTGAAAAACAACTCGAAGCATACTCACAGATCTTCACGTACATTTTATTGCAGTGCATCGGCAACTACGCTTCAACGTGCAAAAAGAACAAGCCGGTGGAGGTGAGACTCTCTTAAATATCTAGCATGAAATGACTGTTGTTCAGCCTACCAGCCGCGGACAATAATATCCATGAATTTGGTGTAAATTAACCTTATCATGAATAGATAGTAAGCGCTTCATTTGTTGGTCATTACTTTGTTTATATAAGTGAAATGCGCAACAACTTAGACAGGACACAGAAAGGAACACATACAACAGTTCACGAGCGCAAACTGAACCGTGCTCGCTGAAATGCGCTCGTGAACTGTTGTATGTGTTCCTTTCTGTGTCCTGTCTAGTTGTTGCGCATTTCACTTATATACTAGGCAGAACCAACTAGCCCGACAACACGCTTTTTGAACTTTGTTTATGTTTTCTTCTTTTCTTAACCTATCCATCTCAGTTTTCTTTAAAATGAACTACCAACAGCCCGTCTTTACGCTATGTATCTACTTAACGTGGCGTTCCTTTTCAGACGACCACCTCGTTAGGGTACATTAAAAGTGCCTTACTCTGTCCGTTTATTTGCGTATGATGCCTCACATGCACAATTTGTTGCGTACGAAGATTCGCCTGAGAGTATTACATCTTAAAAGTACAAAGGCTGTGTCTGAAACGATTCTGAATCTGTCTTCAGACAAATAAATATTCTCTCAAAATTTGCATATGTCCTGAATTCCCTCGATTATTTTAGTACAAATATTTATTTACTCCTGAGGGACTGTCCTTTTTTTGTAATACCGAAAAAAATTTGGTTTCTTTTGTTTCGCGTACATTTCACACTGGGTTTGCTCAAATTCAATTCTTTTGGTGTATACCGTTTCCCCCTGTGTCTGCACATTAGTTTGTGCACTTATTTCATCACCTGCCTGGGGCTCGGCTTCTTTAGGGTGAAATGCTTTGGAAATGGGTCTTGCACCTTAACTTGTGTAGAAAAAAAAACCTTGTGTCATGGGGCTCTTTGGCTAGATTCCCTTGCGCCGTAAACATTCATCATAATCAAATACTTCATCATCTCTTCATGCTGCATGCCGAAATTTGCGTTAAACAGGGAGACGAGGAATACGAAGGGGCGTGGAATCCACGTAGGTTTTTTTTTTTTAAGTGAAACCTATACTACGGTACCTCGGGCTTCAATCGCGGACCCTGCAAATTTGATCTTCAAATTACCTTAAGCTTCGAAAGCAAAGGAAAGGCGCAGCATAACTGGCCCCCTGGGACAGTGGAGACCTTACCCGTGCTTTAAAGGGACAGTGAGGAGAGCTCTATTAATGTTTTTTTTTTACAGCAAAATTCGATAGTTCGTCATTTCATGGCTTTGCTGCCACTTGGCCGGCAGCGAAAGATGCATTTATTTCTAAGAAATTTGGATTCGAAGTTGAAAGAGTTTTTCCCGCCGCTCTGATTCAAACTTGGGATTCTCCTAAGACGACACAGGACTAAGTGACGTGAAACATGACGTGCACATGACGTAACGCAGACTCCGTGATTTCTAGCGGACAGCAGTGCGGCCTGGCAGCAGCCGAAAAGATAGCTACCGCCGGCCGCACGTTGAAGGCATCTATCGGCTATTGCGGCCGTCGCTACCGTCGCTTCGTTTGCGTTCGCACCGGCGTTTTGGCAGCGTTGCGATGGATCCCGTTCTCGAAGTCGTCAACGAAGTTCTAGCAAATAGACACCCTTAGCATACCGTGTACCTTGTTACCGTTAGCGGAATATCGGGAGCCCGCCAACCGCCGGTGAGCAGGCGCTGATTGGTCCCGATGCTGCAGACGCGCGCGTAGCAGCCGGGTACGTGGCGCCATCTGGCGACGTCAAGGAGATTTGCGCATGCATTGGCTGCGCCTCAGTGATTCGTGGCTCCTCGTGTTTAGTGTTTCTAGAACCAATGGTTCTAGCAACACTGTTTTGTCCTATGACGTCGTCACGCTTGTACTTGCGAGTTTGGCCTGTGGCGGCGATACCTGTATTTTGGTTCTTGCTCTTTTCTACGTTACAAGAGCTTTGTTGTCAGTATGAGTGGCGTTTTTGAAATCAGGAGCTGGTTTTCTGTCGATACAAGCCTACTTCAATTTCTCCTCAGTGTCCCTTTAGGGTACGAAACCAATTGAGCGGGAGCTTGGAAAGCAAAGGAAAGGCGCATAACTGCCCTTTTGGAACAGTTGACACCTCAGTCGTGCTTTAAGCTACGTGGCGGTAGTGACAGATATGCGCGCTGCATGCGGTGACATTGACAACGTTGTGGCAGAAACAAGGCCCTGAAGCCTAGGCCGTCGGCGTTCATTGTGTTCATTGGTGTTGACAACGTTTTACACTGCGATGATTTTAAGGCGAAAGCCTTTAATGCCTCATACTGTCCTTAGCAGCCGTGTCGGTAGATTTGTCTGCGTTTCGGTGTCACTACTTAAAAAGAAACTGCGTCGAGGTTGGGAGTCGAACCAGGGCTTTTGGCATTTGAAGCGGAGACGCTACCACTACGCCACGGAAGCTCGAGGATTGAGCATGAATAAAGGTGCATCTAGTGAATGCATGGGTTTCATAAATAAAATAAAAGGAATAAAGAAATAAAGGTAAGAAAATAAAAAACAATAAAATAAGAAAAAAAAACAAAAATTAAAAAGTAATAAGAAAAATTGTGAACAATAAAAAAATAAAAACAAAACAAAACAGGGAGCCATGAAAAGCTTTCGCCTTGCAGCACTTTAGAGAGCCAAAATGCCCCCTGATTTTTTAAAGGAAGGAAGTGCGCATGACTGACTCCCTGGGTCAGTGGACGCCTGAATCGGCGTTTGAGGTACGTGGGATGAAGTGAGAGAGAGAGAGATGTGGGCTGCATGCTTTAGCGCTGACAATGTTGTGGAAGACATGCGGCACTGCTGCAATAGGTCGCAGCGTTCCTTCGGTGAGCAAATTCTCGCGATCAACCATTACCTTCCACCTGCCAGGGTGGCAGGGTGGTTGCGCGGCCTATTCAGTGTCCGGAACGCACTTAAGGTTACTGACGCCAAGCCGCTTATAGTTGTCCAGTACGCCATAGTTTTCGCTTTGTAACTAGCACCAATAGACACAAAAAATGGTGCGGTTCAACTACCGCTGAACCGCAGCATTTTTTAGGCCTATTGATGCTTTCGACCCAAGCCTTCTTTACGTCGCCAAATGATTCGCAAACGACAATTTCACATCGTATTTTATAAAACAATTACTGACCACTATCCTCTTCAATTTTCAAGGAAACGGTGATGCACCGATAACACACCTCGAAAATTTCCCGCTCACGAGGGATTATTAGCAAACATGCGCAAGCACTCGATTTCACCTCCTTTCACAGCCCTGAAAATATTATGCTCTAATGTTGCAGGAAAACACCTTCTTGGGCTTGGTGAGAATAACAGCGGTAAGTGTTGCCAACATTCCTGCACGTCTTTTGCTCAACCTTATCTGCGGTCGCTTTCACGGCCGATTACATTCACAGCAGCAGATACTGGTCGCAACGGCGGTGCGACCAGCGTCGTGTAGGGGAAACCTCTCGTGTTCAGCTGCTGACAGAATACTATTATTGATGAGACCGATTTTGTAGTGTTTCTTAAAAGTTTCGTTTCATTTGAGCGCGACATCAACCGTGACGAAAGCAACTGGCTCAGTGGTTTTGGTGCTCGGCTGCTGACCCGAAAGACGCGGGTTCGATCCCTGCCGCGGATGTCGAATTTCAATGGAGGCGAAATTCTATAGAGGCCTGCGTACTGTGCGATGCCAGTGCACGTTAGAGAACCCCAGGTGGTCGAAATTTCCACAGCCCTTCACTATGGCGTCTCTCACTGCCTGAGTCGCTTTGGGACGTTAAACGCCCGTTGAATTAATTGCCGTTATGGGTATCCCAAATATCCACGACCTAGTAACTTATGATACCGCTTCCTTGATTTATCAGATCATTCACAACACATTAAATTAAACTACAGTATGTTTTCATCACTCACTACGCACGTCTACTGCAAGACATCGGCTTTTGCTTCCTACAGTACACACCAATTAATGTCGACAAACATTGGAATTTACGGGTCCTTATTTGTGGAGAAGCCAAGAGAAGGCAAACGCAGCAGGGGGCGGCAGAACGTTAAGTGGGCGGATGAGATTAAGAAGTTTGCGGGGATACAGTGGCCGCAACTGGCAAAGGACAGGGTCAGTTGGAGAGACACGGGAGAGGCCTTTGCCCTGCAGTGGGTGTAGTCAGGCTGATGATGATGATGATTTGTGGAATAGTCTTGATTATAATGTTCAAATTTCACCTACTCTTCATGCCTTTCAAAAACAATTAAAACATTTTCTACTGAATTCATCCTAGTCTACATTCTTTAGTGCTTTGGTTTGTGTTTTTTGTCTAAAAATAACATGTTTACTTGATATTTTCACTAGTACTCATTGCCTACTGCTGTAATATACTTATTGCTACACAGTTGCGTTATATGTTGCTGTCGTCTACATCATATGTATTAGCTTATAGTGGTCGGGACCCTTAAACAAATTTTGTTGGGTCCCTGAAGTTGTGTGTTTGTATTTCATGTTTTATGCGAAATAAAACCAAACCAGAGCAACTGGAGGTCGGGAAGCAAACGAACAGTGAAAGGTAGTACAGCCAGGAAACCGCGCCAGCCACACTTCTGCTTCTGCCTCCAGTCCGGTGCAGCCGAGGCACCCTGCTTCGCTATTCTTTCGCACAATGAACAGCCAGTTCCTTTTCAGATGCGGTATTTGCGCCGAGAAAGCCCTTCAGGCATGTCAAACTCGTCGTCGTGCTCCGTCATGCGTTGGCGTTGGTCGGCCGCTCTCTCACGGGCGGGGGGTGCGTTTGAGCAAGGAATTGTACACATGACTATGTTTCTGCCACCGCCAGTGTGGCGTCATCCCCCACGGCTCAAAGGGGAAGAGCGACCAATGGCGGAGAGGCAATGATGTGAAAACAGAACTACAACATTGAAAAGTACGACCCCAGTTGCGCATGAGATACAACTCAACCGTGGGCCGGGAGCCGGGCCTTAATATTTTTATCCCATGTGTTGGATAGCGAGACCAACGCTTCCGTATTGATTACGGCTGTCGTTGTTACTTCCCTCCGGGTAGTACCGAGAACACTCAAAGATAGCTTACTGGCACTATCAAGCGGGCAGGGAATGGCCATGCCGCATGGTTTGATTGACACAATCAGAAAAATGAACTAATTGCTGCACGTATTTGCTGTCCAATTGCGAAGACGACCATGAAAAACGATGGAGCTGGCATCGTTATAGCGTAATGCAGGTGTTACGAAACATGACTAAGTTGAAAGCAACTATATAGAGGTTTCTAAGGGCAGTCGACATAATTTCTCAGCGGTTGTGGTGCTTGGCTGCTGGTCCCAAAGACGCGGTTTCGATCCCAGCCGTGGCGGTCACATATCGTCGGAGGCGAAATGCTAGAGGTCCTTGCACAGTGTGATGTCAGTGCATGTTAAAGAGCCGCAGGTGGTCAAAATTATGCACAGCTCTTCACTACGGCGCCCGTAAACTCCTGAGTTGCTTTGAGTCTTTAAACCCCTTTATCGAAACGAAACCAGAGGTCACTAAGGAGGACAACAAACTTCACTGCACGTATTTAAAAGCAGTAAACTACCGATTTTACTCTGAAGTGAAAACATTGACATAGAAGCTAACATGAAGAAATAGTTATTAAATCATGCACTTAGCATCCTAAAGAGCAGCGAGAATGTTTTTATTTCTTTCTAGGCGGGTTAGCAGAGGGAATGGGGAATGGAGGCGTGGGACAGTAAGCTCAAATGCGTAAGCTTGTAGGGACAGGGTAGAGCGAGGAAGAAGTCATCATCATCATCATCAGCCTGCCTACGCCCACTGCAGGGCAAAGGCCTCTCCCATGTCTCTCCGATTAACCCTATCATTCGCCAGTTGCGGCCACCGTATACACGCAAAGTTCTTAATCTCATCCGCCCACCTAACTTTCTGCCGCCCCTACTACGCTTGCCTTCTCTTGGAATCCACTCTGCTACCCTTAAGGACCAGCGGTTATCTTGCCTTCGCATTACATGCCTTGCCCAAGCCCATTTCTTCCTCTTGATTTCAACTCGAATGGCATTGACCCGCGTTTGTTCCCTCACCCACTCCGCCCGCTTCGGATCTCTTCACGTTACACCTATCATTTTTCTTTCGGAAGGAAGAAGTACTCGGGTTCATGTGAGGCAGGCAGTGCTTTAGGCATTGCTTAGATTAGGCTTCTAGTACTCCTGAAGCTTGCCTGCAGTATTGCCTTCGACGAAATGGGCAGTAAACACTGAGTTCAGTTTCCTGAGTGCGTTGTTCTATGACTTTGCCTCACGTAAATTCCTGAATACCTTTCTGTTATAAGCTGACTTTCCTCTTCGCCTTTGCCCTTTGTCTCCCCATGCTTTTGTCCTTTACACCTCTGTTCTCGCGCTTCGCCGTGCACCTAAGCCCCTCTAGAGCGCAGGTGTGGAGCGCAGGTGGCGAGAGGACTCGAACGAGTCGTCTGCCGGACTCCAGAACAAGTTTGTATTCTGATCTCGAACCGACCCAAAGCCCGAACCTTTCCGCCACGCGGTTCGTGTAACTTCATCTCCCTCGCGCAGTCCGCCCTGAAGATGGGGCGCTGTTTCATGACTCCCCCCATAGCTAGGAGTAAGGCCAGAAGTGAGCGCAAGCGGTGTGGCGCCAATGAACGCGACGAGATGCCGTGTTCACAGCAGAAAGACGAACAGAAACGTCAGGAATTGCGCAGTCGTTAAGCAGGTAGGGTGGCTTCAGGTAGGGTGGCGGAGGATGCTGTACGGCGTTCCAAGATGTGAAAAGGCCCGAGTTAATGCGGCTGAAGAGGGCGGCGGTGGAAATCCTGACGGGCACAAACATGAGTAGCTGTTCTCGGGTCGGAGGAGACGTAAACTGGGCGATGTGGCTCTGGGCGCGATGGATGGGGTAAAAGATGTCAGAACACATCGCGGAGGAGCTGTACTTGCTCACTGGGGCTGGGAAGTGATTTTGGAAACACGTAGAGGTCAATAGGAAGGCGAAGCGAGATGCCATAAACAAGCACAGCCCTTGAACAGGACATGTCGTGTTTCATGGCACAGCGTATGCCTAATAAGGTGAGCGGCAGTCGCTGAACCCACTCTGTTAGTGTACATGGGCGGCGAATGCGGTATTGAGGTCGTGTTCAGCTAGGCCATTCGCGTGTGGGTGGTACGCGATTGTGCGCAAGTGTGTCCTGCCGAGAAGGCATAGCTCAGAGAAGAGGGACGATTCAAACAGTCTGCCGCAGTGCGTGATGATTGCAGATGTACAGTCTTTGCCAAAAGTTACTCAGCATAGGTGGCTTGTTAATTAGCCGCGTAACGAAGCACTCGTGGTAGCCCTTAAGCTCTGATTCTCTGTAAAGAAAGGTGATACCTTGTCCTTACATAATGGCCCCGTTCGGTCTTTAGGGCTGCTGTAAATGCTCCGTTATACGTTTGAGAAGCAAAAAGCTGTTGCTCGGTTACTTTTGGCAAAGACTGTACATACAAAACGGGTCGGCCAGGTAGAAAAGAAAGCAGACGCGACAGGTGGAGGCAGCAATAGCGGGGATTGTTGTTGCTTCTGGCCATTCAGGCGTACCTGTCCACGCAGGTTGAAGTGGTCCGACTAGGTCGATGTGGATCGTATCAAAGTGGGTGTTGGCGGCAGAAAAGAAGTGGCTGGAGGAATAGGGTGGCGGTATAGTTTCGCTCGTTGGAAAGAAACATACGGGCGCACAGAATCACTAAAGCCCCGACTGCATGAGCACGTCCACAGTGTGCGTGCGGAGCGCATGCGCGCCCAGCACGCGCCGCGACGAGCGTCGAAAAGGGGCATTCATCTCCATGCTCCTGGTGCTGGCTCGCTCCCCCTCGCGAGCGTACTGAAAAAATGTCAAGCCGTGAACAGAAGATGGTGGGCGAGCTGCAAGGATTCCAAGAAAATTTGAGTGAACCTGAAAAAGCTTTCAGCCATGAAGAAAAGAGTCCTCGAGAGCTCCGCGGTCCTCCGATAGTTGTAAACCGGACCCCGCTTCCGACGCGCGCGTAGGCGTCGATATCTGGCAGTGTCGGATACGAGCCTCGTGGACACGCTCGGCGGCGGCCGACGCGTCGCGCGTGCGCAGACCTGCCCTGGCCTACGCCTGGGCCCCCAAGCGAGCAGGACGCGCGCCGAAAAGCGCCGATAGAGTTGGGCCTTAACATTGGCGTTCATGCGCAGCCAGACGTAGCGAAACGCCACGAGCTTTTGCGTCGCGCAGATTCCAGGGTGGGCCACGTTGTGCATGGTGTCGATTATCCGCCCGCGGAAAGAATCAGGCACAAATGCTATGGCAGAACCACAGAGCAATCGCCTATGAGAGTGGTGCCGTGCATGTGGACTTCCTCGAGTTTAAGTCATGTGGTAGACGCATGCAAACGCGTCAACTCAGTGTCATTTAACTGCGCTGCACCAAGGTCATGAAGGGGAATTGGTTGACGGACTGTGATGTCACACACACGTCAGAGAGCGGTAGCAGGTATGTTGGCGGTGCCGGTGACGTGTTTAATGTCGGGGTATATATCCAAAGAGGCAAGCTTGCGAACTTCCCGTGGTGCGCAAGGGCTGTCACAGTGCTCGACTGCATGCGTCAGGGGCTTGCGACCGGTAAAGATTGTGACTCCGTCACCTTCTTTGAAGAAAGGTACAAGCTGAAGGTGATGCAGGCCTACGCGCCTACATCTAACTATGATAACACGATCGTTGAAAGCTTTTAAAACATGGATTCGGCAAGGAACAGCGCAAAATCACAGCACACTGTACTGATGGGCGACTTCATTGCGAAGGTAGGCAAGAAGAAAATCGGAGTGAAGATTGTAGGCGACTATGGCATACGCTCCAGGAATAGCAGAGGGGAGTTATTAGTAGGGGTCGCAGAGGGAAATAATTTACGAATCATGAATACCTTTTTTCCGCAAGCGAGAGAGCAGGAAGTCGACGTGGAAGAGCACCAATACTGAGACTAAAAATGAAATAGACTTTATACTAGCGCTAATCCTGGTATCCTGGAGGATGTGGAGGTCCTCGGAAGGGTGCGTTGTAGTGGCCACAGATTGGTAGAGTCTCGGATTAGCTTAGACTAGAAAAGAGAACGCAAGAAACTATTTATTTATTTATTTAACTACCCTAAAGGCCCAAGTGGGCATTATATGGGGGGGGGGGGGGGGGGCTTAAAAACAGCGTAATGTATAATCTTTACATGCATTAGTTAACAAATGCAATAAAGAACTATAAATACAACTGGTAAGTACACAGTACTGCATTCGCCAAGGGATATATCGGTTGAGTACACAGCACATAAATCTTTAAAAGACAATAGTGAAACCAATATTACGGTGAGGTTAGCGGTAAAGTGCGCTGAAAGTTTTGCTTGAAAATCGGATAGATCAGTTTCAGTAACTATGTCAGCTCTGAACGAGTTCCAGTCTTCTATATACAATACTAAGAGCGAGGTTTCATGTTTTAGCGTTGGTGCGAAGATGGGTTGCACTCTCCGGAGGTGATCCCTCCAGGATGAGATATAATGGGCAGGAGCGATGCGGTCGGCTGTGAAAGGGGAGCCGATGTAGTGTAAAGAATGAAAGAATTATAAACGGTAGAACTTGCATCTAATGATGAGGTCCGGTATATTGAGAGCTTGCTTTAGTAACGACACAATTAACGGTGAGTGTGACGAACGGATGTACCTGACAGCTTCATATTGGATGGGCTCAAGCCGGTTAATTAATGAAACGCTGCTTGGATACCATATTTTAGAGACGAACTCTAAAGCTGACTTTATGAGATTAGTATACGCGTGAAGCTTTGTCTCGGAGTTGGCCGCATATAAACGAGGTTTAATGACTTCCAGTTTCTGAAGTGCTCTGTTAGTGGTTTAATTTATGCCGGCGCTCCAGCTTAAATCGGCACTTAAATAGACACGGAGGTGGTGGAAACAATACGTTCTGTCAACTATTTTTTCTTTAATTCGGTATACATTTGAAGGCGTATTGGTCGTTCTGTCAATTGTTCTGTCTTTAATTGTGTATCCATTTCAAGACGTATTAGTGGCCATGGAAAAGGTGATTAGTTTTCTTTTTTTCATATTAATCTGCATCTGCCATAGCTGGCATCACTCATTTAGATGCATTTAGTCAGACTGGAGAATAGCTACGTGAAGAGGGGCAACTATCTTTCCATAAATTACGACGTCGTCAGTGAAGAGTGATACATTAGATGATGTGGCAGATGCTTTGTCATTGATATAAATTAAAAGTAGTAAAGGCCCTAAGGCCCTGTGGACACCCGATATCACGCGAGAACTGTTAAATGAATACTCCTTACTTTTGACGCGTTGGGAGCTATTGCTTATGAATTCTTCGATCCAACGGGTGATGTGGTGTAGTTTGAGGTTGTTAACTGTCTTCATTAGTCTTTTATGGGGAGCACGATCAAACGCTTTTCAAAAATCTAAACACAATGCGTCAGTGTACATTAATTCGTAAAGCAATTCATAAAGATCTGTTATGAGATCGATGTGTTTGATAAGACTTCTTTTGCCTAAAGCCATGCTGATTGTCAGTAAGCAGGCTATTGTCGTTTAGATGGGTCAGTATCTGCAAATAAATATTATGTTTAAGCAGTTTGCAACAACTCGACGTTAGCGATATGGGGCGATAATTTCCGGAGACGGGCTCTCATCGGATTTGAAAACTGGACTCACGTTTGCTGTTTTCCAGTCATCGGGAATGCATCCTGTATCTAAAGACTGATGAAATATGAATGTTAATATGGTAGCCGACACGGATGCGATAAGTTTTAGAAGTTTAGTGTTGATACCGACTGGACCGGGGCTACAATTAAGTGGTAGTAGCTGAATAGCACGGGCAACACCAGCTTTCTTAATTGACGACCGGTTCTGATGGATGATGAACTAACGGTTCTAGAGGTACAGGAAAATTGAGAGGCACTGATCAGGTTGTAAAGCTTTCTGTAAAATGCTTGTTAAATAAGTCAGGCATTGCCTCTGGAGGTGCCACAAGTCCATTCACATCTTTCAATAAAGGAAACATGGTTATTCTTGGGGTTAATCAGATAACAGAATTTTGCAGGGTTGCTTCCTAGCTAGTCTCTTAAAGTGTGGTTAAAAAATTGCTGTTAGCGTTCTTAATGGCGATTTCGGTCGTAGCAGACACATCTTTGTAATGTTGCCAGGCATTGTCAGAGTTCACTCCCTTTCCTCTGCGGTATACTCTTCTCATTTTGTTAAAACATTTCTTAATGCTTTTTGTGAAGCAGGAGGCGTCAGTTCCCCATTTTATGTGTATTTTTTGGGATGCAGACATGTTCGATTTCTTTCAACTTAACACGAAATAACCGCCAATTTTCATTTGTCGTGCGAGTCTGAAAGGTGGTCCCGGAAGTTTGTGCAGTCTCTTAGCATGCGGGCCAATCTTTCATAGTCCCATTTTTCATATGCATTTGGCTGTAATCTGCTTGGTAGGAAGGCTCATGGGTACTAAACTGGGGACGAATCTGTGATCGCTTACTTCTTCAAGTACGTAGGTGCGGGAACGAGTGGAAAGACACTAACAAAACTTCTGTTTGGGCTAGATGGTGCATAGCGTATATTGAAATGAATTTAAGCGCACAAGAACACGCACACAAGAGGAGGAAACACACAGGACAGTGGAAAGGTTAGCAAATAATAAATCTAGAACGTTATCACCTCGGGTAGGCTCCTGTACTAGGTGAATAGGATGGAACCTGTTCATACTATGAAGTAGGCGGGAACATTCATAGCTACTGGATCCGGAAGTGACAGAAGACGCTGTCCAATTAATAGCAGCATAACTGAAATCTCCGCCTAAAAGTACGAAGCTTTGGGGTATGTAGTGTAAGTCTATTCTAGTGCATTGTGCAGATGATCGATAAAATCAGGGCGACTGTTGGGAGGGCTGTAACGTGCACCTGTGATATATGTGTTTGACCTTTGGGTCGAACCATGAGCCACAACAGCTCAACACACGTGTCAAAGCCGAAATAACATGGCTGATAATCGCTCCATACGGTAATCATTACTCGTACTCCCCGTCCCTCTTTCATGTCTTTACGAAAAACGCTTAGATTATCTGTAAATGATAGTTCACTGTTGGGAACGTCGCGGGTTAACCAAATTTCGTTGCCTAGAAATGACATCTGGAGTGCAGGTAAAAAGCACACCTTTCATAGTGTCAAGTTTCGGAATAACACAGCGGAAATTTTCAAGAAGCACAGCAATTTCTCGAACCTTGTGAGATGACCACCTGCTTAGCGTTAACAGGGAAGCGGAAGCCCATTAAGGAGTTAGCGCTAAGAGAGAAAGCAGGGAAATTCAGGAAATCGCAGCAGAATAGATATTCGGCTTTCACTGAGGCAGACGATCTTGGTGCTCCAACAATGAACGATAATCTCACTCCTGTCATTATGCAGTGCGCCGAAGAAGTAGGCGGTAGGATGGTTGTACAGGATAACGGCAAGCTATCCCAGGAGACGAAAGATCTTATTAAGAAACGCCAAAGCATGAAAGTGTCTCACCCTAAATAGAATAGAAAAGGCAGAGCTATAAAAGATAATAAATAAGAGCAAGGTAACTGTCATGTGGAAGTTTAATATGAAGAGAATGGAGCGTGCCCTAAATAACGCAGGTAGTCTGAAACTAGAGGAAAGGAAGCCAAGCGTAGGTAAAAGGTAGGTGCATGCGTTAAGAGGCATGAGGGTAATGCCATTCACAATGTGGTTAAGACAGTTACTCCAGCCGAAGAGTTCTACACAAATCTGTACAGTAGCAAATGTAATCAGAACGATAATGCTAGAGACAGTAGCGCACAGCAATGGGACATCCCGTCAGTAAAGCGGAAGTAAAGAAAGACTGAGTAGCAATGCAAAGGAGGAAAGCAGCTGGGGAGGACACGGTAACAGCAGTTCTTTTGTAGGACGCAGGTGACGTTGTGCTAGAACTAGGCACCCTGCATACCTATTGCCTTATTACCTCGAATCTACCAGAAGCTTGGAAGAACGCTAACGTTATCTTTATTAATGAGAAAGGAGACGTCAGGGACTTGAAGAACTAGAGACCGACCAGGTTACTTTATGTTGCCTACAAGGCATTTACTATCATCATCATCATCAGGCTAAATACGCTCACTGCAGGGCAAAGGCGTCTCCAATGTCTCTCTAATTACCCTTGTCCTTTGCCAGCTGCAGCCACCGTATCCTTGAAAAATTCTTAATCTCATTCACCCACCTAATTTTCTGCCGCCCCCTGCTACGTTAGCCTTCTCGAGGAATCCATTGCATTACCCTTAAGAGGACCATCGGTTATCTTCCCTTCGCATTATGTGTCCTGTCCAAGCCCATCTTCCTAATGATTTTGACTAGGATGTCATTAACCCGTGTTTGTTCCCTCACCCACTCCGCACGCTTCCGATCTCTTAACGTTACACCTACCATTTTTCTTTCCATAGCTCGCTGCGTTGTTATTAACTTAAGTTGAACCCTCTTTGTTAGCCTCCACGTTTCTGCCCCATAGGTGACTACCGGTAAGATACAGCTGTTAGAAACTTTTCTCTTGGGGGATATTGATAGTAAACTGCCATTCATGAACTGAAAGAAAACTGCCATATTCGCTTCACCCTATTCTTATGCTTCTAGTTATTTCCCTCTCATGATCCGGATCAGCGGTCAGTACCTGCCCTAAATAGACATATTCTCTTACTACTTCGAGCACCTCGCTACCAATTGTTAAGTGCTGTTTGCTTGCTAGACTGTTTAGCATTACTTTTGTTTTCTCCATGTTAATTTGTAAGGCCCACGGAATGTTCTTTTTTATCCCTTTTATTGGCCGTGTGAAGCAGAAAGGTGGTAGATTTTAGAGACTTTTCCTCATTATCTGCATTTTTCTCGAAACAGCATTTTTGGAGGTTTATGTGCCTATTTCTCAGGGACTATAAAGCACTAGCAAACAAAATTCTCCACAGATTTCAATTAAAACCGTTTACATGTAAAGATTAGAAAGATTAGCCTAAGTCAATTCCTATTTTAATGGCAAAAAATTCATGGATGACATTTTTATTGCACCGAGAAAAAAACAATAAATATAAATTTTGCTTACAGAGCATAGGGCTAGCCCTGACTGTGTAACGTAACCGTTTTTTATTTTCCTACAAAATTTCAGGACTCTGCATTGAGTAGATTTTATTTATTTATTTTTGCCACTTTCATTATATACTGGTCCACAATATCTGCTTGTCCTCTATTTACTGTAACTACTGTAACTACCGTATGGCTGGTCGTCCTCTTGCCATCTTGCTTTTTGCCAACTTGTAAGAGATTGGGACCTCGTTAAACTCTGTGCTTTTAGTGCCGTACTCTTCCTTTTAAAAGGAAATAAAACTTGACTGATGGATTAATTAATATGTAAGGCGAAAAATACATGAAGAAAAATACACAAATTTGTAAGTTAGAGTCGAGAGTTAATGCGAGCTGGATCTATTTCGATGATTCCTAGCAAATTTTATATCAACAGCTTTTAGTCCTAAAGCTCGACAGCCAAACTATAAAAGCAGTTTTAAAAGTCTCATCCCAACTTAATTGTGCGCAACACAGGAACGTGTCGCGGACGATGACCAGGAGGATTTCCGGGACTTTTCAGTTCACGCCTCTAAAGCTCGTGA
Organism: Amblyomma mixtum; assembly: GCF_055824585.1. Taxonomy (NCBI): domain Eukaryota; kingdom Metazoa; phylum Arthropoda; class Arachnida; order Ixodida; family Ixodidae; genus Amblyomma; species Amblyomma mixtum. Next base: position 9,325,999 of record NC_143015.1, on the reverse strand, counting down.
CGTCACCTTGGAAAGGGGATCTAATAAGGCTTAGGGGCCTTCCAACCACATTCTTAATGGGGCTCTGAAACACGCTCTGATGAGAGCAGATCAACTCGCTAAATCACTGCACTGTGCTGTGGTGAAAACATGAGCCAAATAGTTCGCTTCTGCACGCAGCAGGGAACCCACAATCACGCGCTAAAGTTGGCGAGCCCTTCCCGGCGACCTTTTCATGCTCGCACCCTCCTCCGTCGCTCCCACCTGCGTATGCAAGTTGAGAGACGGCTATTGGTTAGATTCCTTCAGATGTCGGGCAGCTGCCATGGCCGCGGCCAATAAGCCGCGCAATTGCTTGGTAGGAAGACAGCGCAAAAACGACAACCACAAGGGAGGACAAGACACAAAAGAACGCTACTATCAACAGATTTATTCTGTCATCAAGTCACACTTGTATAGCCAGCCAGTCACATCACATGTCTCTCTTTGCAACGCCAGCTATCTTAGACTAACAGATAAGAAAGGTTCAATCGCCTCTTGAGCTGTAACTTTAGCTACTGTCAGAGCCAGATTGCCAAAAGGAAAAAGAAAAGGAAAGAACCGCGCATGACATACGGCCAGGCAAGGAAGTAAAAGCTGTTACAAAGATTGTTATAAAAATTCTTCCAAAAAATCGCGCTCCACTGAGTACAGCCTTATAGATGGGTCGCTAATGTTGGCGCTGCAAAGTGTGACATGTGATGTGACTGGCTGGTTATTTAAATGTGACTTGATAACAAAATAAATCTGTTGATAGTAGCTTTCTTCTGTGTCTTGTCCTCCCCTGTGGTTGTCGTTTTTTGCGCTGTCTTCCTACCAAGTATGAATAACCAACTAGTCCAGCACCGTGTTCTATTAAGCCGCGTAACTCCGGCAAGTCAGGAAGCTCCGCCCCCGTACGTGGGGCCGGCGGAGGAGCGCCGACCTTTCGGCGTACAAAATGTTACAGGAGAAGAGGGAAATGCAAGAAGACGCTGAAAGTCAAATTTCAAGGGAGATAACTCAGCTTCTACAAAGCGGATTAAAAAAATTCTTCGTGGACAATTTTCGCGAAACGACATGCTTTAACATCCCAGGCGTGCCGAAACTTTATTACAGCCCCTTTCAGAGCCAGGTTAAAGAAAATGTGATAGCATTTGAAAGTTTGCTTACCCGCTGAAATTGCCAAGGACCCTGAAAAACTTTGGATGTACACAGCACAGAAAACGAATTATGGATTGTTAGTTTCGAACTAAGGGGTTTATGGGGAATAGGGGTTGAATATAGGAAGATTAGTGGCTGGATTAATGTCGATTACTGGTGAAATAAGGTAGATTACTGTGTCGGATTAGTATATTCTCTCATGATAATCCAATGGAAGGTAGGCGAAGATTCTAGGGCTCAAATTTTCAAATTCGACAGCGCTGATGACTTCAGGACCTAGACAATCAGAAAATTACGTTACGCAGAAACCAGGTGGTTTTTGAAAAACCACTAGCGAAATGCTATCACATATAGATCGATTAAGTGTTCTGTACGCGCAGCTAGTGCTGATATTAGTCGCATCTGAGGATAGAGTTGGGTGTTTTTGTTGTACAATTCGTCAGCTTAGTGGCGCCTAAATCGACGCCGACTCGGTCATCGGCTCGCTGAACTGCGCCACGCAACGCGGTGCGCACGGCGATCTGCTGCCAGAGTTAACAAGGTCAGTGGACAATACAACTTGTTGGGCGAGTTGGTTTTCTGTATTCCATGGATAACACGCACTTGACGAAGCGCAGTAGGCTGGTCACAATGGAGCGCTGTGTTGTGTCCTCCCAATTATGCCTGCCAGTTGCGGTGTAGGAGTGGAATACAATAAGCAACTCGTCCAACAACTTGTACTGTCGAATATGTGTTTGGTTTTAAGGCGGAAGCCTTTAATGCCTCATCGTTGTATGCAGGAGTTGTCGGCAGAAATGTCACGCTTTTCAATTGGTCGAAATGGTCGTGACGTCACAGTTCGCGAATTTTAAACGGGACAAATTGCACTTTGGCTAGTAACCACGCAACCAATTAAAGGAATGGTATAGTGATGCTCCACGTAAGTGGAACTGAGTTTAGTTAATTGCTTAATCAACCAAGTAGCCTAATTAACTTTTCTAGTCCGACAAGATAAATAAATAAAACCGAGTAGGAAATTGCTCGAGTTGGAGAATCGAACCTGGGTCTCCGCAGTGCGAGACGAGCACGCTAACCGCTCCGCCATGCCAGCTCTACGGTTTGGAATGAACAAAGGCGCGTCTAGTGAATACAGTGTCTTCGTTCACTCCCATCTTCCTCCCTCCCCGTTACGGCGAGGTTCGGGTGTCCACCGAGATATGCGAGAGAGATGCACTTCCTTTCCTCAAAAATATATTAAGGCGAAAGCCTTTAATGCCTCATACTGTCGTTAGCAGACGCGTCGGCAGCCGTGTCGACAGACGCGCCGGCAGAAGTGTCGACAGACGCGTCGGCAGCCGTGTCGACAGACGCGTCAGCAGGAGTGTCGACAGACGCGTCGGCAGCCGTGTCGACAGACGCGTCGGCAGATTCGTCCGCCTTTCGGCGTCACTGCATAAAAGGCTCAAGGTTCCAGCATGAATAAAGGCGCATCTAGTGAATGCATGGGCTTCATAAATAAAATAAAAGGAGTAAAGTCAAGAAAAGGGAAATAAAAAATAAAAATAAGGAAAGAACAAAAATAAAAAATAAAAATAAAAACAATAAAATTAAGAAAAGAAGCCAAAAAAAAAAACAAAATATGAAAAATAAAAAAGTAAATAAAAACAAACAGTGCATGGCCAGGAAACGCTTTCGCCATGCAGCACTTGAGAGAGCCAAAGTGCCCCTGAATTTTTTTTACCGATGACCAAGGCGTAGAGCCGAACGGGCGATGGCGTTCTGTGGACTCCCTGGCAGCGCTGCAAGACGCTGTCGCGTTCCACTCTTAGAGGCGAACCTTGACCACGCTTAAGGCTTTCACGTCACCGCACTTAAAGGGACACCGAGGAGAAATTGAAGTTGGCTTGTATCGACAGAATCTGATTAGAAAACTGCCACTCATACTGACAACAAAGCTCTTGTAACGTAGAAAGAGCAAGAACCAAAATAAAGGTATCGCCGCCACAGGCCAAACTCGCAAGTACGAGCGTGATGACGTCATAGGACAAAGCAGCGTGGCTAGAACCAATGGTTCTAGCAACTCTAGGACCCGAGAAGCCACAAATACCTGAGGCGCAGCCAATGCATGCGCAAATGTCCTTGACGTCGCCAGATGGCGCCACGTGCCCGGCAGCTACGCGCGCTCCTGATGCATCGGGACCAATCAGCGCCAGTTTTCCGGCGGTAGGCAGGCTCCCGGTATTCCGCTAGCGGTAACAAGGTACACGGCATGCTAAAGGTGTCTATTTGCGACAACTTCGTTGACGACTTCGAGAACGAGATCCATCGTAACGCTGTCAAAACGCCAGTGCAAACGTAATCAAAGCGACTGTAGCGACGGCCGCAATAGCGGATAGATGCCTTCAACGTGCGGACGGCGGTAGCTTTCTTTTCGTCTGCTGCTAGGCCGCACTGCTGTCCGCTAGAAATCACGGAGTCTGCGGTACGTCATGCGCACGTCATGTTTCACGTCACTTAGTCCTGTGTCGTCATAGGAGAATCCCAAGTTTGAATCAGAGCGGCGGGAAAAACTTTTTCAACTTCGAATCCAAATTTCTTAGAAATAAATGCATCTTTCGCTGCCGGCCAAGTGGCAACAAAGCCATGACATGCCGAACTATCGGATTTTCCTATAAAAAAAATATTAATAGTGCTCTCCTCAGTGTCCCCTTAAGGGCAACAAACTGCCCCCCCCCCCCCCCCACCCCCCTGCATTTCGTATTTCGCCGCGTCATCGCGGGGTTAGACGCTATCAATGCACCGCTGGTTTCGCAAGGTAAACATTAGTAGTGCTGGGTTTTATGGCACGTAAGCGGCTAAGGCTATCAGGCGCTGCTGTAATCAAGGTTAGTGGCACTGGCGAAACACTGAAGCTGAAGGCAGCTTCCGTTGGCCAAAACGCAGCCATAATAAAGCGGCTGCAATGGATGCGAAGTGTCTAGTACCATATAGATTTCACATAGCTCCAAGCATGCTGACTATAATTGCCTGCAAGATGTAAGGAAGTACTGAAAGCGCCGCCCATAACTTGAAAAGAGCAAGAAAGACTTTGGTGAAAACAAACGTTCCCGGAGCATTTGCGAGCGCTTTTAAACTGGCTTTCTCGTAACCTGCAATTTCTCTCACTTATTCTTGACAAGACACTGCTCTTTTGTAGTAAAGTATTGTTGCTACGTTGCTGGTGTGTCATGCGTGGAAGCCAGCCTAAACGATTGTTAATTACAAGGGTAGACGCGCAGGCTAGTTGGTGAACCATGATTCTTTAAAACAGCGCAAAAGACAGGGACACAGATAGAAAAGACACACACAGCGCTGACTTACAACTAAATTTATTCATGGAAAATACATGTATATATACATAAGGCAAGATGCGCGAAGGCGGCAAACTGGTAAAATGCGCCAAAAAAATTTTTTGAAAAAAACCTAACGACGTGTCGCGCGCTTTGCCAAGTACGCCCGTTCTTTTTCAGATAGCGCAAGAGAAGGGGTGCTGACGCAAAAGTCACCCAGAGCTGATATCCTTTGGGCCTCAATTATTTCCCTCGTGGTTCGGTCCTTGCTTCTTTTGAAAGTTCGGCACCTATGAAACATGGGTTTACACACTTCCTGATTTTCTTTTGTGCATTCAGAGCAGTGAAGCGGCAGGTTGCGGTCTTTGGAGGTAGCCAAATCATTTTTATGTTCCCTTAATCTGTCGTTGAGGCAACGCCCTGTTTGTCCGACGTATATTTTCCCACAAGATAGCGGAAGTTCATAAACTATCCCTTCAGTACAATCTACATACCTGTTTTGATGGTTTTTCTTGCATGCAACCATTGGCTTTGTCACGGGACAACTCATGCGACTAAGGATGGAGAGCTTACACGGGGCGGAAAAGGCTACGCGAACGTCAGAACGCTGCGCTAGCTTCCTTAAGTTGTGCGAGAATGTATGCATAGAATGATAGAACAAAGAATGATTGTTAATTGCCCGAAATTCCGCCGCGTGCTCTGTTGCATAGCAGCCCGTATTGGTTTCAGCGCTTAAAAACTGGGGCCAGATATTCTGAATAGGACTCTCGTTACGGTTGCGGTATTCTTCCTCATAGACCCGCTTTAAGGGCGGGAAAAACGGATCTGTGTGACTTCGTAACGCTGGCATTTCATTCTTGTGCACCTATATTCGGCCGGAGGGGGGGGCTGACTTCGCGCTTTGACGGCTCCTAGCACACACATCTCCGGCATACGAAACGGTAACAAGGTTGCTCTCAGTCTCCACGGTGGTACGTAAGCCTGATCGCATACGACAGGTGCGGAGAAATTCACCTATGGCCGCAACGAAGAAAAAAATTAGTCGAATAAATCGCTCCGCCCTTTCAACTTCGTTGAAACCAGCTTCTGTATAGTTGTAATACTGAGTGCAGGGAGAGATTTTTATTACTTCTTTTTTAATTGCGTAAACAAGCTAGTGTATTGTAATAATTTATTTATTTATTTATTTACAATACTGCCAGTCCCAGCAGGGACCATAGCAGGTGGGCGAACAAAAATGACAAACATGATAAAAATTTGAGCAGTGCACTCTGGAATTAAAAAAAAAGTGAATACAAATCAAACACAGGTGAACAGAAAGGAACAAGCAAAATAAAAGAAAAGGTAAACATTAGCAAGGAAAAAGAAAAATACATGTCTAGGAGTCGGGTGGAGCATTGCCATAAGGAATTCAATTAGAGCACATGGGAACACAGCAGCGGAAAAAATAAGAGAGACTTTCTTCACGATTAATTAACAATCTAATGAAGTGATGAAAGACGGTTGAGTATGTCAGTGAAACTGCTTTATTCGTTAATTGATAAGGATTCTATCCGTGACGTGAACTGAGATAATGTGGTTGAAGTTATGATTGAGGGATCAAGGCGATTCCATTCTCTGATCACGAGGGGAAAGTACGACTACATGAACGTGTCGTTATGGCATCGAGTATTCTGTTATCGCGCGTGCGTGTTTATGCCTCGACGGGCGTGATTGCGAGAAAGATATGTATTTTGATACGTCTATCTTGTAGTAGTTGTGCATCAGGTGAAATAAAAATTTTAGTCGTGTTTGTGGCGCTCTTGATGATAGCGTCGCTAAACCCGAAATAGCCGCGAGGTTAGTTGGTGAATCCGTGCGCTAATATTTGTTGTGTATAAACCGCAATGCTTTACGCTGTACTTTTTCTAGTTTTGTTACATTAGTCACTGAATGGGGGAACCAAACTGTGTTAGCGTATTCTAAAACTGGTCGAACGAAAGTAGTATATGCGAGAAGCTTTGTCGATGTGGGTGCAAGGCGGAGACATCTTCGAAGAAAAAATAGTTTGCGTAATGCTTTCGAGGTTATGCTAGCAATGTGCGCGTCCCATCTGAGGTCAGAAGTTAGTGTGATACCTAAGTACTTATGCTGGTGAACTTTCGTCAGTATTCTGCCATTAACAAAGTACGGAAAATCATAAGGCTGCCTTTTTCTTGTTACCGTCATGCAAACAGACTTAGTCGTGTTTACCGCAATTTCCCATGTTTTGCACCATTCGGTTATTTTGTTCAATGAATCGCTGAGTGAAATGTGGTCTTCGTAGCTGTTAATTGTTTTATAGATAATGCAGTCATCGGCGATGAGTTTGATGTTAGAATCGATATTGTTGGTTATGTCGTTGATGAAAATTAAAAATAACAGTGGCCCCAACACGGATCCTTGAGGTACACCTGATATGACGGGTACTGTCGCAGATTCCATGTTCTGAAACAGTACGAATTGTGTCCGGTTTGATAAGTATTCTGAAATCCAATCTAAAATTTCCCCATCCCCGATGGCACCCCGTAACTTTGCTATTAATTTGTTATGACAGACGCGATCGAATCCTTTAGAAAAGTCCAATAATATAATGTCAGTCTGGCTACAGTTATTGATGGCGAATGCAAGGTCATGCACAACCTCTGTAAGCTGTGTGACGGTTGATAGCCCATGCCGGAATCCATGTTGGTTTGATGATAACAGATTGTGAGTATCAAGGAAGTTTGTTAGGTGTTTAAGGATGACATGCTCGAGCAACTTGCAAGCCGTGCTGGTGAGAGATATTGGTCTATAATTCGATGGTAATGTGGTGTCTCCTGTTTTGTGTACTGGTATAATCTTTGCCTTCTTCCAGTCGTCGGGTAAAGTTGATGACGAGAGAGATTTACGAAATATCAGACCCAAGTATCTGCTGCACCATTCTGCGTATCGTTTCAAGAAATCGTTTGAGATATTGTCTGGTCCGGGTGATTTTTTAGGGTCAAGCGTGAGTAATAGATTAAAAATGCCCGCATCTGATATGATTAAAGGGTCAATGCGTGATGTTTGATTGCCGTAAAAGTCCGGGAGATTACCGTCATCTTTTGTGAAACTTGAGTGAAAAAACGTGTTGTACGCATTAGCATTGTTAGCTCTATCCTCAGGAGACAAGTCGGATAACGGGTTGTTAGTTGGGCGGAAATGGTTCCAAAATCTATGCGGGTGGTTTGTCAGAAAGTTAGGCAGTGTTACATTAAAATAGTGTTTCTTGGCCTGTTTGCCTATCTCTCTGAACTTTGCGATTGCGCACGCTAGTTTTGTAGTTTTAGAAGGACATGAACCATGATTTTTGATAGAAATACGCAACCTTTTCACATGACGTTTGGCGTGGATGACATCCCTTGTTACCCATGGACTGTTTCTTTGTGGACGCTTGGATTTTAGTGGAACATGATTAGTTATGCAGTGTGAAACCATAGTCTTAAAATGAAGCCAAACCCTGTTAATATTGATTGAGGGGTCGGAGACCATTTCACTGAATGCTTCAAATTCATGTGCCAGGTAGGTTAATATGCTGGCATCATCAGCCTTATCAAAGTTCAGTGTCTTCTTGACATCAGATCGTTTTTGTATTGAGCAGTCTAGAGGTAACAAACATAATGGTATGTTGTGATCAGAGATGCCTTCGATGATTTCTGTCTGCGCTTGGTGTACTGGAAAGTGATCACTGATTAGTATAAGATCGAGGATATTGTTTGCTGATCCTTGCTTGCGCGTTGGTTCTAGGATAATTTGGTGGAGATTAAAGGAGAGCATTAAGTCAAAAAGAGCTTCTGAAGATGATGATGTGTGTTGCATAGTTATCCAGTCCACGTCCGGAAGGCTGAAGTCACCCATGAGAATGATTCTAGTGCTGCAAGCATATTGTTGAAGGAAGTCATGAATGACAGAAATGCACTCATCTCCTGAAGAGGGGCTCCTATACAGACAGCCTACACAGACAGTAGTATTGTTGCAGAGAAGTCTGCAGAATACGCTTTCAGCACCTGACACATCTGGGAGCGTAACAAACGGCAGGGTTTTCTTTATCAAGAGAGCCACACCACCGCCACGGGAGTCTCGGTCTTTCCGAATGACTGAGTAGTTGGGTGGTGCGATTTCATGACTCGAAATTTCTGGTGAAAGCCAAGTCTCCGTGACGGCGACAATATCAGGTTCCCGATCAATTAATATGTTTTCTAAAGATTCTACTTTGTTTACTATGCTCCTTGCGTTTACATTTATGATGGTCAGTGCTTTAATCGCGCTCTTCCCCGTGTCGTTGGTGGGCTCCTTTTTTCAGCTGTCTCCTCCTGCTCTTCGTTTTTTTTCAGCGGAACTTTCTCGTTCGTTTCGTCATCCCAAACAAAGGCACAGCTGTTTATAAATAATTTGTCGAAGGCAAGCGAAACTTTGTCCCCTTTTTGTCGATTTTCTTTGGCACTGTTCCACAGTTTTTTTCTGATTTCTCGAATTCTCGGAGAGAAATCTTCCCCAATGGCATATTTCGTGTCTTTAAGTTTAAAACCTTGCTTCAGTATTGCCGACTTGTTACGGGCATCCAGTAGTTTAAAAATTACCGGTCTAGTCTTATTAGCCTGCGGCCTGCCTAACCGGTGAATACGTTCAAAGGCAACTGGATCGAGCTTTAGGGTATCTTGAATGATACTTTTGTTGACAGCCTGCTCCAGAGTTTCGGTTGATTCTTCTTCATCTTCTGGTAGCCCATAAACAATTAAGTTGGATCTCCTGCTCCTGTTCTCAAGAACATCTATCTTTTTTTCCAGTATTTCTATTACGTGATTCATGCGAGAAATCTCAGTTTGACAAGACTGCACTTTAGTTTCTAGAAGTGTTATGGCATCTAACTTGTTTTCTATGTCTGTCAGCCGTTTTTCCTTTATTTCTTTAATATCTTCCGCGATATCCTTCAGTTGTTTAGCGATTTGTGCCATTTCAGGGCCGGGA